>NC_142535.1:17020000-17325625 GCF_056151865.1 Erythranthe guttata
GGCACTCGTCAGTTTTCAGATCTTTGACTTTAACACCGTTTGATCTAAGTCTAAAAATTACAAAAAAAACCATCCCTCCCAGTTTAAATAATTATTAAAAAAATTTGTGGCTGGCGCCGTGGATTATGTTTTTTCGTTGTCTTGAATTTTTTATTATTTTTTTTTATTTTTTTATAGCTTTTTAATAATTATTTAAACTGAGAGATGTGGCGTTTTTGTAATTTTAAATCTTAGATCAAACGGTGTTAAGGTCAAACGTCTGACAACTAGCAGCGATGGCCACATTGAGACAATTTTTCAAGCACAAGGGGTAAATCAATGCAATCGAGAATAGAATAAGATAAAGTAATACCGAACCAAAATACAAGGGGGTAAAGTGGAATTTACCCTTAATTTTATAATATATTTTATTTATGTCATCTCAAGTTTACCTCTAATATCGATCATATTTGTAGAAATGTTAATACCATTACTCTTAAGTTAAATTTGAGAAATAAATATTTAAAGATTGGTGTAATATATTTCTTATTTCGATTTACAAAATTTATTTTCATAATAATTTCACGTCACTCGTGAGCTTTGCTCATGAGTTTTGTTTCTTGCGCCGTTTGACTTGAGATAGGATTCGTTTTGTACTCAAATACAATTTGAGTTCGTAGAAAACCCTTATTTTTCCATAATTTCTTTGGATATTTCTACCAATGCACATTAATAACTCTTCTCCGAATTAAATAGTTATTTTGCAATTTGAATCCAATTTGACGTTCCTTATCAGTATAGTATGAGTTATTCAATTTTTCGAGTCTTATTTAATTTGTGGTTATTTTGTACGCAAGTGAAATGTTTTGGTTTCTACTTGCATGATGTTATGTTCACTACCATTGTCTTCATTACACCATGTAAAATCTGATGCCTTAATGACTGTGATAAGAGTTTCTCGATTATGGCTTAGTATCATGTTGCAAAAACAACATGATATTGACAAATTCACTTTCGGAAGTGGAATCGATTATGCTCTATTGGAATACTATTTCAATAAGGAAAATCTCAAGTTGAAGATAGTGTGTCTGTATGAGAGAAAGTTTCTTATGCCAACAACATTCGATCTCATAAGCACTTCCTCTTCTTTGTTTCTATCAGTACTGATTACACTTGAGCACACATGTTGAAACAATCTGTCATATTTTCACTACTAATCTCCTTTGTGCGGTACTCAGTGAAAACTAAAACGAACTCACTTACATGTTTCTTTTCGTGACCAATATATAAGTCTAGTCATCAATTGTTGTTTATAATCCGACATGTCCGATTGACTTCTTACAATCCTAAGACCGTGGATGAATCAATTTTAAAGATCGAAAGCAAACACTTGGCCGATGGTTATCGAACCATAAGGATCATTATTCATTAAATCATTATTTATTAACTGATCAAACCCATCATTGTTTTCATATCAAAATAGCTGTTAAATCTATTATTTATTAACTGAATAAAAACATCATTGTTTTGATGAATAAACGCATTAGTTAGCAACATAGCTGTTAAACATCTAGGGTTTTGTATTATATTTAAAATATTGAAGAAAAAAACTATCTAATAAATGTAAAATGGATAGAAGATTAAATAGTGATACAAAATCAAATCACACACCTTGACTTGTTGTTTGGAAATATAAAGGCTAATCTTCAGTTGATGTGTTCGGATGAATAAACGTATTGTTTATCAAAATAGTTGTTAAATCTCTAGGGTTTTGTATTATATGTAAAATATTGAAGAAAAAAACTATTTAATAAATGTAAAATGGATAGAAGATTAAATAGTGATACAAAATCAAATCACACACCTTTGAATTGTTGTTTAGAAAAATAAAGGCTAATCTTCAGCTGATGTGTTCTGATGAATAAACGGATTGTTTATCAAAATAGCTGTTAAATATCTTGGATTTTGTATTATACGTAAAATATTGAAGAAAAACTATTTAATAAATGTAAGAAGGATAGAAGATTAAATATTGATACAAAATCAAATCACACACCTTGAACTGTTGTTTGGAAATATGAAGGCTAATCTTCAGCTGATGTGTTTTGATGAATAAACGGATTATTTATCAAAATAGTTGTTAAATCTCTAGGGTTTTGTATTATATGTAAAATATTGAAGATAAAAACTATTTAATAAATGTAAAATGGATAGAAGATTAAATAGTGATACAAAATCAAATCACACACCTTGAATTGTTGTTTAGAAATATGAAGGCTAATCTTCAACTAATGTGTTCTGATGAATAAACGGATTGTTTATCAAAATAGCTGTTAAATCTCTAGGATTTTGTATTATATATAAAATATTGAAGAAAAAAACTATTTAATAAATGTAAAATGGATAAAAGATTAAATAGTGATACAAAATCAAATCACACACCTTGAACTGTTGTTTGGAAATATAAAGGCTAATCTTCAGCTAATGTTTTTTGATGAATAAACAGATTATTTATCAAAATAGCTGTTAAATCTATAGGGTTTTTTGTATTATATGTAAAATATTGAAGATAGAAACTATTTAATAAATGTAAAATAGATAGAAGATTAAATAGTGATACAAAATCAAATCACACACCTTGAAGTGTTGTTTGGAAATATGAAGGCTAATTTTCAGCTGATGTGTTCTGATGAATAAACGGATTGTTTATCAAAATAATTGTTCAATCTCTAGGGTTTTGTATTATATATAAAATATTGAAGAAAACAATTATTTAACAAATGTAAAATAGATAGAAGATTAAATAGTGATACAAAATCAAATCACACACCTTGAAATGTTGTTTGGAAATATGAAGGCTAATCTTCATCTGATGTGTTCTGATGAATAAACGGATTATTTATCAAAATAGCTGTTAAATCTCTATGGTTTTGTATTATATTTAAAATATTGAAGAAAAAAACTATTGAATAAATGTAAAATGGATTGAAGATTAAATAGTGATACAAAATCAAATCACACACCTTGAACTATTGTTTGGAAATATGAAGGCTAATCTTCAGCTGATGTGTTTTGATGAATAAACGGATTGTTTATCAAAATAGTTGTTAAATCTCTAGGATTTTGTATTATATATAAAATATTGAAGAAAAAAACTATTTATTAAATGTAAAATAGATAGAAGATTAAATCGTGATACAAAATCAAATCACACCTTGAATTGTTGTTTGGAAATATGAAGGCTAATCTTCAGCTGATATATTTTGATAAATAAACGGATTATTTATCAAAATAGTTGTTAAATCTCTAGGGTTTTGTATTATATGTAAAATATTGAAGAAAAAAACTATTTAATAAATGTAAAATGGATTGAAGATTAAATAGTGATACAAAATCAAATCACACACCTTGAACTATTGTTTGGAAATATGAAGGCTAATCTTCAGCTGATGTGTTTTGATGAATAAACGGATTGTTTATCAAAATAGTTGTTAAATCTCTAGGATTTTGTATTATATATAAAATATTGAAGAAAAAAACTATTTATTAAATGTAAAATAGATAGAAGATTAAATCGTGATACAAAATCAAATCACACCTTGAATTGTTGTTTGGAAATATGAAGGCTAATCTTCAGCTGATATATTTTGATAAATAAACGGATTATTTATCAAAATAGTTGTTAAATCTCTAGGGTTTTGTATTATATGTAAAATATTGAAGAAAAAAACTATTTAATAAATGTAAGATGAATAGAAGATTAAATAGTGATACAAAATCAAATCACACATCTTGAATTGTTGTTTGGAAATATGAAGGCTTATCTTTAGGTGATGTGTTTTGATGAGTAAACGGATTATTTATCAAAATAGCTGTTAAATCTTTACGATTTTGTATTAAATATAAAATAGTGAAGAAAAGAATTATTTAATAAATGTAAAATAGATAGAAGATTAAATAGTAATACAAAATCAAATCACACATTGAACCGTTGTTCAGAAATATGAAGGCTAATCTTCAGCTGATGTGTTCTGATGAATAAACGGATTGTTTATCAAAATACATGTTAAATCTCTAGGGTTTTGTATTATATGCAAAATATTGAAGAAAAAAACTATTTAATAAATTTACAATGGATAGAAGATTAAATAGTGATACAAAATTAAATTGCACACGTTGAATTGTTGTTTGGAAATATGAAGGCAAATCCTCAGCTGATGTGTTCTGATGAATAAGCGGATTATTTATCAAAATAGCTGTTAAATCTCTAGGGTTTTGTATTATATGTAAAATATTGAAGAAAAAAACTATTTGATAAAAGTAAAATGGATAGAAGATTAAATAGTGATACAAAATCAAATCACACACCTTCAATTGTTGTTTGGAAATATGAAAGCTGATCTTCAGCTGCTCTGCCGAGAAACGATGTAAAATGAGAAATGGGATATGGGAAATGTGATTGTTTGGAAATATGAAAGCTGATCTTCAGCTCCTGTCGAGAAACGATGTAAAATGAGAAATGGGATATGGGAAATGGGAATTGGGAAACTAGGGTTGTGTTTACTAAATAGTGGTATATTCGACTAAGGGCCTTATCAACATTTTTTCTCCAATAAGCCCATGTCCATCCTTTTAATATTTATTATAATTAAAGTCAAATTAATGTATATGACAAAATTATTCTAATTTTTAAACTCAATTCCTAATTGCAACCCTAATTGAAATATAGTAATTGACAAATAATTTATATAAAAAATGGGCAAATTTCATTTTTAACACTTGTACTTTGGTTCGGTTTCATTTTACACCTACTCTCGATTGCATCGATTTGGCCCCTTGTACTTGAAAAATTTGTCTCATTGTGGCCCTCGCTGTTATTTCTAAGACATTTGATCTTAACATCGTTTGATCTAAGCTCTGAAATTACAAAAACGCCACCCCTCCCAGTTTAAATTAAATAAAAAAAATTCAAGACAACGACAAAGCATAGTACACGACGGCAATCACAATTCGTTTAATTTTATTTTTAATTTTCTTAATAATTATTTGAACTGGGAGGAGTGATTTTTTTGTAATTTTCAGACATTAGACCAAACGGTGTCCCTAGGGACGGGCTCGGTTCTAGAATAATGTGAACCGTGAACCGTCGGGCCGGTCCGGCGGTTCACCCCAATTTAAAAAAACAAAAAGAAAAAAAACCGAAAAAGGCCGAAAAAAGTTGTGACAGCTAGTGAACCGACCGTTATTTTCTTTTTTTCTTTTTTGAATTCGACACCCCCCCCCCCCCCCTTTTTCCCTATAAAATAAAGTTCAAGTCCTTTCATTTTGTTTTTTTTCCTATTTAAAAGTAATTCTTTTAATTTATTTATTCATCAATTATTTTCAATATATATATATATATATATATATATATATATATATATATATATATATATATATATATATATATATATATATATATATATATATATATATATATATATACCTGCGATGCATGCCCGAATGGAGCGGTGACTAACGGTTGACTTGGGTCGTCCCTATCTTCTTGAACAGTTTTCTGACAGCAAATATTGTAACTATGTAAGATGTTTGTTTTTAAAGAATGTATTTAAAAGAAAAACAGAAGTTGAAAAAGTAGAATAAATATTTATTACCAGTCCACGAGACAATAATGCGGAAATCAAGAAAAGCAATGCTCCCATGCGGCTTCTGAAAATAGGAAGCCCGTTTTCGAGCTTTTGAATGGCACTGGACAGAGAAGTACACGTGCTAACTCTCAGAACCTTCTGCAAGTCGGAACCCGATACAACAGAAAAACTTTCAAGTGCCTTTGCAATTACCTCTGTAATAAAGTGCCAATAAATTGTGAAAAAAAAAACGAGAAAAAAAAAATTCGACAAAATTCCGAAAAGGACGTAACATGTAATGTGCGAAACTAAAAAAACTCACCTCGTCCACCGAGCCTTTCTCGGACTCCAACAAATCACAATCGAGAATATTTAACGACGATATAACTGCTGTTTCATTTCTATATTAATTGGTGTATTTGGTAACTTATAGGTACAAATCAGAAACCTACCTGGATAGGCCCGGAACTGGAGTGAACCGGGGGGGCGGCCCAACCCGATGAACTGTATGCTCTACGTGGCGGTTCTGGTTTCTGAAAAAGTGAACCGTGAACCGGCCCATGACAATGTATGCGTGAAACCTCATTTTGCAAAGAGAGTTCAAGTTGTGGCATGATTTTCTACAATGCACGACTTATATACATATATACATTTTGCTTGCTACACACTCATACTCAAAACATCAATTTTCTGTATACGCCTTTCAGAAACTAATCATAGCACACCATAACACAGTTCATACAAAATCTATTTTCTTCTTGTGAGTTACGTTTACCTCTTTTATAGATTTTTATGAGTTACCTTCCGTTTCTTCTTTGCATTTTTGTCACATAACATTGACAGTTATATATGTTAGATACACACCACTTTACCATTTCAGCTGCTAAGATTGATTATTTGGTATTTTGTTAATTTCTGCATAAGTCCGATCTTACAAGGGACTCGAGCATCCTTATGTTTTGCGACGAAAACACTCAGAAAGGTAAAAACAAAGCACCCTTGCGTTTTGCAACAAAGTAAATTCAGAAAATAGATAAAGACAAAGCATCCTTATGTGCTGCAACGAAATAAACTTCGAAAATATAGGTAAAGACAGAGCATCCTTGTTAATAGAGGGTAATATTGTCCGTAAACTTAACTCGGATCATCACCACCACCACCTGTCGCCCGCCGCCGGACACCACCAACTGTCACCATCCTCATACCCCTCATTTTCCGCCAGTAATCCACTACCACCCGCCGCCGAACACCACCAACGGTCACCATTCCCATACGCCCCAATTTCCGCCGGTAATCCTCCATCACCTGCCGCCGGACACCACCGACAGTTACCATTCCCATACGCCCAAATTTTCGCCGGTAATCCACCACCACAATGACGACGAATTCTCTACTCTCTTGACAATACGTGATGGACATAGAGTTAGGTAATTTAATCAGCCACACGCCATTGTTTTGATGAATAAAAGCATTAATTATCAAAATAAATGTTAAATCTCTAAAGTTTTGTATTATATGTAAAGCATTGAAGAAGAAAAACTATCAATAAATATAAATTTAATACAAGATTAAATATTGATAAAAGATCAAATCACATACCGTGAATTGTTGCTTGAAAATATGAAGGGTAAAATCTTGAGCTGCCTTGAGATGCCGTGAAACGTGAAATTGAAATGGGAAATTGTAAATGGGAAAAGGGAAATGGAAACCTAGGCTTATGTATAGTGGTTATTATGAGTAAATCCCTTGTCAACTATTTTTTTACTACAACCTCATTCGTTTAATATTTATTATAATTAAAATCAAAATTAATGTATATGATAAAATTACCTTAATTTTTAAACTCAATTTCTAATTGCAACCCTAATTTGACTTTAACTTAATCAATTTTGCCACAAATCTAATTTGACTTTTTTTTTTTGAATATTTTTATGAACCTTTTTTTTTTGCCGTCGGTTCCTGTCGTTCGATTTTTTAATTTCCTTTTTCTCCTAAATTTTTTATCCTTTTCTTTTACACTCGCCGCTGAACGTTGACCGTAATTGTATTGTCAATAACAGTAATTTGCTGACATTAATTACTGTTATTGACAGTACATTTACGTAATTTCCTTGAAATATAGTAATTGACAAACAATTTATATGAAAAAAATGAGCAATTTTCACTTTCCCCTTTTGCTTTGGTTCGGCATCATTTTACCCCTTCTACTTTGCATTGATTTGCCCCCTGTACTTGAAAAATTGTCTCACAGTGGGCCCTCGCTGTTAGTTGTACGATATTTGACCTTAACGTCGTTTCTAAGCTCTGAAATTAAAAAAATGCCACCTCCCAATTTAAATAAAAAAGGTTCAAGATAACGAGAAAGCATAGTTCACGACGGCAATCACAATTTTTTTAATTTTTTTTTAATTTTTTTAATAATTATTTAAATTGAGTGGATTGATTTTTTTATACTTTTCAGACATTAGACCAAAATGTGTTAATGTAATTTTTATATATCACATTAATATGCGATGATTCAGGTTGCTCGACTCAATTGCTTATCAAGCCAAATTATTGCACGACCTTTTTAAGCTATATAAATATTCAAATCAACTTGGACAATCATGCATTCGTTCGAATCGATTCGTTTTCGCCCTATTTGCAAGTAAATTAGAAAAAAAAAAAAAAAAAAAAAAAAAAAAAAAAAGAGAGAGAGAGAGAACGCATTTGACATTAAAATTGAATACTCAAATCCTAGGCCCAAACCCATATTACTAAGCTGCTAAGCGGGCCAAACTAATGGCCTAATTAGTATGATAACCCGACCCAGACCGGACAAATTACTATCTTAGTCTTCATTTAGGACTTGCTCAAAACGTCGCCGTATGGAACTCCCTCGTCAACTCTGAAAATATTCCGTTATTATTACTGTTTTAAATTCCATACTACCGTTCTCGATTTTGCATATCAGATATCTCTACACATCAATCTTCTTCATGCTTTCTGTCAATTTCGGGATATTTGTTTACTAAATTCAATTAATTTTTGCATATATATATTGTTTATATATTCGACATCGTGTGTAAGAAAGATGCTGCATTGTATATAGACGAGTCAACGAAAATCCAGTTAGAACCCTAATTGTTCGATCGAGTTCGATTGTTTTTCCAATGGCGGATCAAGAGGAGGAGGATTTCAAATTGGCGCTGAGACTAAGTATGCAGCATCACGATTCGCCGGAGCCGGAGCCGGAGAGGAGCAACTCCGGCGCCGGAAATGAGGCCGCGGATGTGAAATTAAGGGGTTTTGAAGATGAGGGTAAAAGCGAAGGCGCGAGCTTGGAGAAAATTGACGGAGCAAGTGGAATTTCTGAGACGGAGTTATCTTTGACGGAGGCTAATCAGCTCTTCGTGATGATTTTCGGTGACGGAGTTAGTCGGAATGTGCTTGCACAGTGGACTAATCAGGGAATTAGGTAAGAATTTGTATGAACAGTTGATAATTAATTGTCGATTTTTCGTATAATTGAAAGAAGAGGTGGAAAATTTCGGAATCGAGTGTTAATGGGATTATCGATTTGTTGCACTACTTTTAAAGAGCATGTACATGTTTGTGTCTTTATTGGATCTTAGTTAGTTAAGATTTGTTTGCTAGTATAAAAAAACGAGATTCTCGTTGTATCGTCTTGTCTGGCTTGGGTGGTGATTGACTTCCATTTGCAGGTTTAGTGAAGATCCAGAAACTTCAATGGGGCTAGTACAGCACGAAGGTGGGCCGTGTGGCGTGTTGGCTGCTATACAGGTAAGTGTCGAAATGAATGAAGTACATGTTTTTTTATTTTACGGTGTATGTTTTCTGATAATGACGTAATCTGTGGGAATTGCAGGCTTTTGTACTCAAGTATCTTCTATTTGCTCCAGAGGAATCTGATAATGTCGTGCCGAATAATTTGTCAAATTCGGGTACGAGAAAAGTGCCCGAGAATGAATGTTTGGTGACAGATATTTTACAGTCTCTTTCAGAGGAAGAAAAATCGAGGTCATGAATCTTTCTATACTATTTCTTAAAGCTGTTGTGTTTGGTCTTTCCTTAGTGTTAATTTCTCAATCGATATTTGATTTGTGACGTTAGTAAGAGATATCTGGATAACGAATCTATATGCCAATGGCATTTTTTGTAATTTGGCAAGTGCAGATTATATCGTATCTATAGGATTTTTCTTTTGAACATTTCTTGGAGATGTTATTAGATCGATAGTGTAAATCTGCTCGTCAAGTTATATCAAAGTAGTAGTCATTGTCGCATTTCCAACGGAAGAAAATTATCAATCAAATATTCTTTCGAAAACTGCAATTTGCATTACATAATGTCGGTTTTGTACTAAAATGAACTTCTCCATTGATTTAATTCGTAATATTTTAAGTTTATTTATTTGACGAACAGATTCCGTGATTTATTAAAAAATCGAACGATTAACTACTCGTTAGAATTACTGATAGTAATTTCTGCTTCTTCGAAACAGATCTTTGGTTAGGAGTATGAGCGAAATACTCTTTCTATGTGGAAGAAATGAAACAGCAGTAATAGCGTCGTTAAATATTCTCGATTGTGATTTGTTGGAGTCCGAGAAAGTCTCGGTGGATGAGGTGAGTTTTTTTTAGTTTCACGCATTACATGTTATTCTTTTCGGAATTTTGTCGACTTTTTTTTCTCGTTTTTTTTTTCACAATTTATTGGCACTTTATTACACAGGTAATTGCAAAGGCACTTGAAAGTGTTTCTGTTGAATCGGGTTCTGACTTGCAGAAGGTTCTGAGAGTTAGCACGTGCACTTCTCTGTCCAGTGCCGTCCAAAAGCTCGAAAACGGGCTTCCTATTTTCAGAAGCCGCATGGGAGCATTGCTCTTCTTGATTTCCGCATTATTGTCTCGTGGACTGGTAATATATATTTATTCTACTTTTTTCAACTTCCGTTTTCTTGTAAATACATTCTTTAAAAACAAACATCTTACATAGTTACATATTTGCTGCTGTCAGAAAACAGTTCAAGAAGATAGGGACGACCCAAGTCAACCGTTAGTCACCGCTCCATTCGGGCATGCATCGCAGGTCTATAGACACACACACACACAAATTCCATTTTTTCTCGTTTTATTTATGACGATTCGAATGATGTTTGACATTATAAAATCACCAAAAAAATTAGGAAATCGTAAACCTGTTACTTTCCGGGAGTGCAGTTGCTAACGTGTTTGACGGAAATATGGATTTAGGGGGCGGCATGTTTTTAAAGGGCATCTCGACAAACGTAAAGATCGGATTCCTCACTCTATTAGAGTCCCTCAATTATTGCAAAGTCGGTCAATATCTCAAAAACCCGTGTTTTCCGATTTGGGTCGTGGGGAGTGAATCCCACTACACGGTTCTATTCTCACCCGACTCCAAAATCCAAGAGCAAAACGAACTCGAAGAGAGAGAAGCACATATCCGAAGAGCCTTCGATGCTAAAGACGAAAGTGGAGGAGGTGGCTTCGTAAGCATCGAAGGATTCAATCAAGTGATCGAAGAAACGGGCATTAAACTTACCCGCGAGAAAACGGAGCGGCTTTGTGGGACGGGTTTCGCTGTATGGAGCGAATTTTGGAAGGTTCTTTTGGATTTGGACAATAGTTTGGGTGGAATGAAGGATTACGGCACGAGTGGATTAATGAGAGAGAAAGTGTTTGATCTTTACCATTTTAATGGGATAGCTAAATCGATTGGTTCTTCTGGAAACGAGAATAGTTTGATTCAAAGACCTAGGTTGACCAGATTGAGGGTTTCGGTTCCGCCTAAGTGGACATCCGAGGAATTGTCGGCTGATGTGGCGGATAGATATGGCCCGCATTTGGACCAATCCGGAAGCGACAAGTGTACTAGTAGAGTGTCGGAGGTTCGACTTGCTCAACACGCGCCGTTGGTTGATTGTGTAAGGACTAGGTGGTCTGATGCTTTGTGTAACTGGGAAGGTGATGCACCTAGTATTGTCTAAATCTGATTTTGCACCTTATTCTATTTTTTTTGGAAGAGAAATGAAATGTCATTGAATTTATTGTTTCTAGATTTTCTAATTTATTGAAAATTACTTAAATGTAAATTATAACGTTGTTGTACTTGTACTATGGGTGGAAATCGGACAAGTTTTCGGAATTGAAAAAAAATAATTCGAAAAGTTTCGGTTAATAAAAAAAATCGGAAGAATTGAAATTTGGAATTTCGGAAATTAAAGTGCAAAATCTTGATCCAAAATCGAGTACTTACGATTGGAATTGGCGGAACTCGAAATTTCCATTTTTTTTATCACACTATATAAAATACATAATAATATTAATATTATAAATGTAATTTTCAGAAGAAAAAAAATCGGACTTTATAAAATATTTACCAAAACTAAAATCGGATCGGAAATCAGAGTCATGTATTTCGATTTTGTTCCAAAAAAACTCAAAAAAATTGAAAAACAAAATTTCTTGAATTCGGAATGAAAAATATTGTTCCGAAAATCGAAAATTTAGTTCCAATTTCCAAGCGTAACTTGTACCAACCAACATTGATTTTGACAACATAAACTAAAATTAAGAGTCAAGAAACATCCTGTTTAGAAGGAGGCAACAATAACTTTAATCTCTTAACCATATTCTTCAATTCTTCTAATTTCTCCAACTCCAAAACCCTCTCCAACATTTGCATCACTCTCTCACTCACAAGCCTCCCTCTTTCCAGCATTTGCTTCGAGCAATCAAACGCTTCTTCGACTCTCCCGCACGCACAAAGCCCCGTCACAAGTAAATCCAACGCATGGCTATGCGGGCACTGCCCTTTCTTCACCAAATAACCCCACAAATCGAGCCCCAAGTCAACCCTCCGGTTTTGACCGAACAACTTCATCAACATAACAGCCGTATTACTCTTCGGCACAAAATCTCTCTCCACCATCTTCCTGTAAAGTGCTTCAACACCATCAATGCCGTTCGATCTCATTAATCCCATAAACATATTATGGTACGTCACGTTATCGTGTTCCACTTTTCTCGTTTCCATCTCCGCCATTAAAGCTGATGCTGACGTCACATCCTTCGATCTGATGTAAGCGCTCAACAGGGCGTTATAAGCACCGGTATCTGTGTTCAGCGATCTTCTAGAAATTTCCTCGAATAATTCCTTCGCCTTTGCGATATTCCGAGCCAGTCCAGCGCCGTGAATTAACGTGGTTATTGTTTCTAATGTGGGCCCGCAATTTTCTCCTTCCATCTGTTCGAAAAGTCTTAAAGCATCCCCAAAATGCCCTCTTTTACAATAAGCATCGATTCTTATACTATACGTCACGTTGTTCGGCTTAAACCCTCGTATAACCATTTCATGATAGAACAACTCCACTGAAGTAATATCGCCCGATTCTTTAAACCCCAACAATAAAATATTCATGGTTTTGGTGTTGGGTGGGTACTGAGAGTGCATTTTCTGGAAAACGGATCTTGCTTCCTTCATTTGTCTTTGTGTGCAAAAGGCTCGAAGAAGCACGTTAAATTCGTTTGTGCCGAATTTTCTCCGAGGGAATATACTCGTCTGCATCCTCTCGAACGCTTCTAGGGTTTCTTCGTAGGATCGGAATTTAGCTATTCTCGATAACATTATGCTCATTGACTTGAGAGTGAGCAAAGAGGGGTGATCTTTCTTGATTCTTTTTATCAATTCCCATGCTTTGTCGAAGTAGCGCATACGAGTGAGTATATGGAGGGTTTTCTCGAAAGCATCGGAAGTTGGAGTGTAAAGATTGCTGCTGAGGCAATATTTGAAGAGCTCGTAGGCTTTGAGGCCGTTTGAGTGAGCACCAAATAAGTTGCCGAGGATTTTTTCAACGAAAGAAGTTGAGAGGGTAGAGTGGGGAATTTGAGTGTGAAGAGTGAGATGCAGTGGCTGGTCTGGAAAAGGGTGGTCATTTATTATTCGAACAATTCTCTCTATTTCGGTTTTCGTCTCCGTTTTCGTCTTTGTTTCGATCAAAGAACAAAACCAGGCAATGTTCAGCTTCTGTCTGAAATAAATTCTGCTACTGAGAAGCATTGTTTCTTGATATCAAAAATCAATTTTTTACTCCGGTGTGTCAAATATCCCATCAAGGCCGGAGTTTTGAAGCTATCATCGAACCAAAAGAGATTATCAGAGTTTTAAAATAAACAGAGTGACAAAACACAGAATCGAGGCCAAATGATCCAAATTAAAACAAGTAATGTAGGAAGTTAGATTTAGCTCACCTCGATCATCTCCGGTGATTAAACAAACGCAAACGATGCTCTGCTGGGCATTTTATCAAACAGGTAACATGCAGTTGATCTGATGGGTGAAAAACTAGCTGTTTTGGGATTAAATTAACGAGTACTGACTACTAATCCATGCATTACGCGGTAAACCAAGCTAACAATCTTATAAACAGTAATCAACTGTCTTTCGAAATTCTTGTCCAAACTGCTTATTTGATTTTGTCTGTTTTTCTGGGGTGTAATTGGATTTTATACCGATTTATGAGCATGTACTGGGCCGGGTCAATCTCAAACCCGACCCGAGCATAAGCTGTACTAACCTGAAAAAGCCCAATAAAATACAACTAAAAAAGGCCCAAATGATATAAGTTTTTCAAAGAAGCGCATAAAATATTTAATTACGTATACAGTTAAACCTCTATAAATTAATACAGTTGGGACCATTAAAATTTCATTAATTTAGCCAACTATTAACTTATCGACAAATTAATAATTATTAATTTATACATTAATTAATAATTTATTAATTTATGAAATTATTTTTATTATTATTTTCAGTAAATACGTTTTTTGTTAATTTTTTTACGTGTATATTATTCATTGTACCATTAGTTCGTTGCACTATAGAGCCCGTTTAACGAATGAAAGCTTTTAAAGCAGCAATTGTATTGAACAATTTCATGTTGAGTTATGCGCTACACTATAAATTCTAACCATGTTAATAAAAGTGAGACACGAAATTGATAGTAATGTGAGCTTCAACAAGAAACAAACGACAATTAAATTATATTTTATTAAACCTTCATAGATCTATAAAATATGCATTGTACCATGTAATTAAAGTATTGTTTTTATGAATTATTAATTTATATATTATATGAGGCTTCTTAAAATTTTCGAATGTGTATTATCTTATAAATTTAGCGAATTATTAATTACTGTAATTACAAAATAATTAAGCAATGTAAAATTGTAAATTAGATCATTAAGATGAATAATTATTCTAATCAGTTGCTCTGTACTTCCATACTAACCACACCTTGGAATAAAACATCTAGTTTCGTTCGACTAGTTCCGCACAATAGCTAGTAACCCTAGTCGAAATCCAATTCATACTGATTACGATTATCTGGATCTCAATTTAAATAGTAAATGAATAATATTTTTGTTCAAAACTGTCGCTGTTAATGATAAGATCGGACTTAGCAACGAGAATCGGCGCAATATATTTTCAGACAAGAAAATAGTTATGAATTAACTATCGAAGTCCACAATTAGTTCCCGTTGGGTAATAGAAGAAAGCGATTCCTTAGAAAATACATTCCGATTATAAAACTAAACTCACACTCGTAATTGTGTACACAAGAAAATAGGGAGAATACAGAATTACGAAATTACACACTTCGATTAAGTGCTAGAAGAAAAAGAAAAGAAAAGAAAACGATTCTTGATCCTCTATGCGTTTAAGCTGTTCTTAGTGGAGGTGAAACCAAAATAACACCATCTCCTCTGACAAATAGAAACGGCACCGTACGCTTTGTTGTCTGCAATAAAAAAATAACTTATAAGTTACAACAAAAAATCGAAGTTATTTTTTTTATTTTTTATTTCTTTTAGGCTTACTTTGAACATTAGCTTATATTCGATCAATCCAACGTTGAATGCAAATGAAGCTCAAAGTATCTTTTTTACCAGAAACGCAGTCATTATATAGTGAGCCTACTTTATTACATGAATGCAGGTGAAACGAATAAAGCCATAAGAGAAACGTAACAGCGTACCCTGACAATTTCTTCGTAAGTCTCATCGTCAATCTCCACGGTTGTAATAATTTCTTCGACATCACCCAGAATCATATTTAGATGCTGATCGTACGCCTGCAAATTCACGTACAAAAAATGAAATATTAAGTCCAAAAATGACAATCTGTAACAGGGTAGTCAACTATTAAAACATTCAAACGGGTAAAGAAAGCGTAAATGAACAAACATTAGAGAGAATAATTCTACTCGGACTTTGTTCATTACGCACACATGTGTATATTATATACTGTATGCATATACAACATCTGGCGTACTACTGGACAATCAAATTTCATCTATTCAGACAAATCAGAGCTTCTAAACCTAGTCGAACTTTGTTTCAACCTATATGACATAACAACTTCATCGATTCTTCGAAATTCTGTGTCGGAAAATATCAACTGAAATTTGAACACGAATCACTAGTTTGATCTTTCAGACACGTAAGCAAAGTTCAAGTAGGTCTATGATTATTAGTGACATTGAGTTGCGTTTTTAAGTAACTTGCTCGGCTGAAATCGCCAAGTTAAAATGAAACGATCGGTTCCATCGACAAAATAACTCGTAAACAAACTTCAATTGTTAAAAGTTCAGTGACTTATTACTGACAAAACAAATTCCAGCAGGACAGTTCTTAAATTGAGTGGAAAAAATCACTGAGAAAAATAAATAAACGGGAAACCCTAATAGCCCTAACAGGAATTCAATGAATCCCAATGAATGTTAGTTCAACTAAGCCAATGAACAAAACTTTGCCAAACCCTAATTATTTCACCCCAATTACAAATAAAAAATATCTCAAACACAATTGAGAGAGAGAGAGAGAGAGAGAGAGAGAGAGAGAGAGAGATGAACAGACATGAAGCTTGCCACGGAGCTCTCGGTCATGGCGGAGTTTGACGTAGATACGCTCGTCGAGGCTGAGACGAATGAGATCCAACGGTTCCTTCACCGCGCTTTCCTCTTCACTCCCCATTATCAATTCTTCTGAGCTTCGTGTTCCCCAATTCGACGAATCAGATTTCTTCTGCTTAGGGTTTCCACACAGCTCTCAATTGGGGTCGCCGATTTTCAATTCCTAATATTTGGTTTACTTTTTTGAAAAAAAAAAAGAAAAAACAAAGGGGTTTTAAATAGACACGTGGCATGTGATGAGTGGGAGTTGAGAGAACCCACCTGGTGGCATCGAATTGGCCGAATTAGACAACTGCGTCGTTGTTGAAGAAAGACCCTTGGCTTTGTCTGTAGGAAATTCGTGCATTTTTTCAGATCTTCAATTCTACAAATTATTGCTTCTCTCTCACCAACCCATTTCAGACCTAATTTTAGCTTCCACTTCACCTGCTCAAATCCCAACGTATTTAATCTTTCATTTTTTTTTAAATCATTGAATTGGGCAGCTGCAAAAGTGAAGTCCTGATTTGTGTTTCATCAGTTCGACGTAAGTTCTTCATAAAAATCGAATCTTTTTTTAATTTTCTTTGATGGGTAGTTGTTTAATTTTAATTATTGTGTAATCATGGTTGTGGGTTTCTTTCCCAGACTCCGCAAAAGTAGGAGCAGAATACTAATTTTAATTTTGTTGCCCTTTTGCAGTTAGGGTTACTTCCTCTGTCGATTTAGGATTTTAGGGTAATTTGGTTTTCGATTTGGAGAAATTAAACATGGATTTATAGGTATTAATCGGCAAGTTGGATTGCATTTCTTCGTTTGATCGAACGTAAAATCGCGTTTACAGCGAAAAATGGAAGGCGATTTATCGTCGCCAAGTACTATGCGTGGCAACCCTTCCTACGGAGGTTTCGATTTCCATCTCCACAACCCTAACCGTAGACAATCTTCCTCAATAGCCCACCACACGATTCACGAGAATTTCCCGCTCACGATTCGAAGCACTCAAGATTTCGACCAGAGCGTTTACGGCAAATCCGCAAGCGAAGAAGACGAGCCGAGCGTTATAGAAGAGAGAAAAGGCAAGAAATCTTCTGCTTCACCATGGCAGCGTGTGAAATGGACCGATACAATGGTGAGGCTTCTAATCACAGCCGTCTCTTATATAAGCGAGGAAGCTTCTTCGGAACATTCTAGAAGGAACTTATCGAACTTGCAGAAGAAGGGTAAATGGAAGTCGGTTTCGAAAGCCATGGCCGAAAGGGGTCACCTCGTCTCGCCTCAACAGTGTGAGGATAAATTCAACGACCTCAATAAAAGGTACAAGAGGCTGAATGAGATTCTAGGGAGGGGCACTTCTTGCGAAGTTGTTGAAAATCCGGAGCTTTTAGATGTGATGGACCGAATATCGGAAAAAAACAAAGAGGAAGTTAGAAAGATTTTGAGCTCGAAGCATTTGCATTACGAGGAGATGTGTTCTTACCATAACGGGAATAGGTTGCATTTGCCTCACGATTCGGATTTGCAGCGTTCTTTAAAGTTAGCCCTTTTGCCTAAAGATGACTGTGATGGCAATGAGTTTGATGATCTTGACGGGTCGGACGAGAATCGGGTCGTGGATCTGGATCCGGGTCGCGGGCCGGGTAAACGGGTCAAGCATTGCGAGGAGAATCTTGAAGATTTGGGTGTGAAAGATTCTTTGAATTCGCTAGATTGCAATAAAACGTTCGATGAAAATCAAGCGCCGAACGAAGATGCGAATGCTAGTACGTTACGAAAGCAGTGGATGAGTCGTAGGAATGTTCAATTAGAAGAAAAAAGGCTACATATACAAGTGCAGACTTTGGAACTGGAGAAAGAGAGATTTAAATGGCAGAGGTTTTGCAGAAAACAAGATCGAGAATTGGAGATGATGAAAATGGAAATCGAGCGGATGAAATTAGAGAACGAACGAATGGCTTTGGAGCTAAGGCGGAAAGAAATGGGTATTATCGACAACAATTAATTTCGCATTCGTTTATAGCATTTTAGAATATAGCTATTTTAGAAATCGCATGCTAGAATGGATTTTCTGTCGATTTACGGTTGTAAAACTCGCTTTCGTTATTTATAACCTAAAGGCTTCATTTTTACGAATTTGTGTTTTCCCGTATTGTCTTCGATGTTTCGATTCTTGATTCTTACAGGCTTTATGTGTTCTCTTCTATGTTTCGATTCTTGATTCTTACAGGGTGTAAGTAGTTTGTAGTATGTTTCCCAGGTTTACAGAAATTCTTAATAATTGCCAAATTTATAAATATCGTTTTATGTATTTAAATTAGAATTGTTTAATGCAAGAAAAAAATCATTATATTACACTACAAGAAAGTGTATAGAAAAGGGTATTTTGGGTTGTCTGAATCATATCAGTGTGCAAGACTTTCTATATTTAGTTACATATAAGATTGAACAAATTGGGTATTATCCTAAAAACTGCATATTATGTTGTGATAACGATGTTTTTTTTTATTAATTTATAATTATTTTAGGGGATTGTGGTTGGCTGATACACTGTAATGTATTATTGTTGCAGATAAATCACTTTTTCTGAAAAAGTTAAATTTAATCTGTTAAAAAAGTTACAAATGACTTTAGAGCTCTTTTGGGTTATTTATTGCAATTCTGTGAATAATAATAATAAATTGTTGGGAAAGCAGAAAAGCTTATCCATATGTGACTCGGACCACCAAATGTGACATATGAATGTAACAAAGTTAATTAGATACATATATACATATTGTGAAATAGACATCAAACCAATCTCTCTCTCTCTCTCTCTCTCTCTCTCTCTCTCTCTCTCTCAGACAACAGTTGGTGGGCTGTAATTTGGTGGCATATGGAATCTGAGCATCGATTTTACAAAGAGTGCTGATTTTGGGCTTTTTAGAGTGCTTCAATTTGGTCCATAGGGGCCCTAAACACAATCACCTTTTTACAAGCACTAATCTTTTTTTAATGGACCCCCATTATTTTTATTTTCTAGTTTTAGGGTAAATTACAATCACTCCATGTAAAAAAAACCATTTATTGTTTCATAATTACATTCACTTCGCTGTAATTTGTAGATTTTCTAGGTAAACATCATTTTGTAGAGGATGGATGTAAGAAATTTACAAATTACATGGGGTTGGATGTAGTTTTTCAAAAAAGAAGGGGGTTTTTGTAATTACACTTTATCTTAGGAGGTTGTTGTAATCCCCCCTCATTTTTATTTATCATTATTATTATTCGTAGTATTATTATAGGGCAAATTACGGCCAGCCCTGAGTTATGGTCAAATTACGAAAATCCTCCTCCTATTTGGGTAATTACAGCCACCCCCTAAACTATGTATTATCTTACGAAAATACCCCTGCAGAGGTAAATTTAAGGGATGTTAAATCTGTAAAACCGAACCGAAATTTCGGTACGCCAACATTTCATACCGTTTACCGAACTGAGTTTACGATTAAGTTCGATAAATAACCGAATTACATAAAATTTATGTAAAAATATTTAAAAGGAGGGGTGGTTGTAATTACCAAACAAAAAAGGTTTTTTTTTCGCAATTTGACCATACCTTAGGGGTCTCCGTAATTTGCCCTATTATTATACTTCAAAAGAGTTGCTCCATTCCTTTTCTCTTTATACTTTGCTTCTTTTTCAGATGATGTGCCCTCACTTTCTGAATTCATGCTCTTTATTTTCCTCCTTTTTTACACACACACGTGTCAATTGGAACATTTTCCGAGTTTCACTCGATCTGATCAAAATTCTCGCTTTCGGAACTGTTTTTCATTCGGTTTGTATCGAAATAATTGGAACACATAATAGATTCTAACTTTCGATTTTTTTTTAAAAAAAATTCGATTCCAATAAGTTCCGATATGAAAAAATCCAATTTCAGAACAAGTTTTTCATTCCGGTTCTCGTTTGCGGTTAAAAGTGTCGTATCCTTTGTTACAGTTAAGATAGCGTGTTTCGATACACTGACAAAGCTTTTGCTTCATACTTGTTAACAATTAGATATTCACACAGCATAAATACAAGTTGCTTTTGGTTTAAGTAATATTAATCTTTCAAAACTAATCTAATTAAGCAGCTAATTAAATAGAGTAGGTAATGAATGAATGAATGAATGAATGAAGTTGCCTAGCTGTATTTAATTTCCAACCTAAGCTAATATACATATACATATATATAAATATATATATCATAAAAACCCTAGCTGGCTGTAACGGTTACACAGTTTGCATGTGGATTACATGATGGGTTTTGGCTGCATGCACGTTCACATGCCCATGTTTTTCGTATTAATTAATTAATTAATTATTATTATTATTAATTACTACTAATTACTTGATTAGCAAAATCTTTATCACTCATACATATATGTTTCATCTAAATTGTAATCTCTCCTTTTTTCATCAGTGCGCAATTAGGTCATCTCCACATGCAGATTACTGTTGCTTTTTTCATTAATTACTCCGAATTAACGTTGTTTATTTCTCTATATCCACACACACACACACACTTGTAATCATTTATTTTCTTCTGGATATCCTTAATTAGTTACGTGCATTATATATATTTGATCAATCTTGTATATCAATATATTTAATTTAGCAGTCGGATGCAATCTTTTTATTTATTTATTTATTATTATTATTATATTAATTGTAGATTTTTTTTCGCAATTTTAATGTATTCATGATTAGGTAATTAAACAAAAGTTCATTAACAAGAAATATCATATAAGTTAATATTAATTGAAAGATCCATATTATTATTATATTTGTTATATTATTATGTTATCATGTAAAGTGACAAAGAATATTTTTTTTCTGCATGTACGAATTATGATGTAAAAAATAAAAAAATGTAAAAAAAAAAAAAAAGAAAAAGAGGAAATATATCCCAAAAAACAGTTAAATAATAAAAATATATACTTGAAAAATACAATAATCCCACTTTTGGTGGGTGGTAATAATAATTGGCTAATGCCAGATAAATCGGAAAAAAAGGTTATTTCCACATGGATACCACATGATTTATGTCTATAATCACATGCCTACCATGTTCATTAATTAATCCTTTGTGTATATGTAACTTATTTTGATTTTTTTACTAAGGTATGTGATATTACCAAATTACCCTTCCAAAAATTAAATACGTTTTCCACTACTTGTGAGGAATTTAGAAGTAATAAGTCCCAATATGAAAAAAGGAACATATATATATTGGAAAATCGGTAACTTACATTCTATGTAAAACAAAAAAGAATTTATTCGAAGCGACAAGTAATTTAAAACATGGATGCTTGTTAACTAATTGATGAGATCACTTTAAATAATGATTTAATTACCTTTTTATAATTACTAGAATAAAAATAAAGTAACTTTACTTACACGTGTAAGCATATTGACATACAAGAAATATCAAACATGTATAACAATAAATATTTAGCCAATTTCCAATAATTTGCATGTGGCATGTTTAGATACTTTCTACCTATTTTTGGTGACAGAAATGTAATTTTGAAAAGGAGAGGAGTGGGTGTAGTAATTTAAGCATGTTTTTTTTTTTTATAAAAGTGCCCACTATTTTATTATGCGGAATTAAAAAGATTATTGCACTTCTGATATTGGGTTTTTGAAATTCGATTATATAGCCACAAAACATAATTAATCAAATAGTCAAGAAAATTAAATAATTAAATTACTTAGAGAAGATATTCCAATTTACAATCCCGGAATAATGAATTATTGTCAAATTACGGATGTTGACGTTCCATCGTAATCCAACTCACGGCACTTATTTATTTCAAATCTAGTAAAATAAAATAATGGGTTAATTATGAAAACCTCCTCGAACTTAGGTTAAATTACGAAACATGCCACCAATCTATCCGTAATTATCAAAATCCCCCAAAATTTGTTTATGTCTTGCACCGACCTCCTTATTGCGTGATTTCTCACGGATTCTTTTTATTTCAGGAATTTTTCCGAAAAATGTCGATTCTACCTCTAAGAACAATCTCTTAAATACCTTCTACAAGAACCTCATTATCTGCAACATGACATTGCAATGTCACAACACTTTCTCGATTGCTAGTATAAACCATGATAGCATACATAGGCATTTTTAAACATTTGTGCATAGCTACCTTCAATATCTTCTATGTTTGTAGGAGTAGAATCGGTATTTGAGAAATATTCTCCTGTATAAAAAGTATTCCATAAAAAAATCACATTGTAAAGAGTCGGTGTAAGACGGAAATAAACGCTGGGGGGATTTTCATAATTACGAATAGGTGGGGGTATTTTTCATAATTTAACCTAAGTTCAAGAAAGTTTTGTAATTTACCCTAGTAAAATGAAATCGGTTTGTGATGTGGTACGGTTCCACGTCACGTTTTACAATTCTTCCCTCGCACTTCTTAATCCCTCTCGTGGGCACTATCTGCATCACAAAAAGTCGTTAGGGCGTCGGGATTGGTCCCGGCAAAAACCCTCTGACGCTCAAGTCAACTTTGTATGATAGAAGAATTTAGAGAATTCAAAAGACTGCTCGGGAGTTATGAATTATGTACATTTGACTGTGAAGTTTCCGGTTATTTATATATAGACATATAATTTCATGGACCTGAACCGCTTGAGGCGACTTGCGCCTAACTATTTAAATCATGGTCAGTTTGGGCTTCAGCCAAGTTAAACTTGTATATTTAGTTAATTTAAACTTGATTTGTGTGTCTCTATGAACTTATTGACGTGAGCCTTTCGGCGTGGGCATATCGGGTTGATTAGTAATTAATCGTAGTTTTTTATTCACCTTTGTCTAAGAAAGCAAATCATACCAGCTGGCATAATTTGTGTTAAGAAATCAGAATTCTATAATTATAAATCTAAATAAAAAATGTTTATTTATTGCAAGAATCTATCTGACGAGAATTAAATAAAACCCAATTGGCCCCTGTAATTATTTGAATTAAATATTTTTTTTTTTGGGATCAACATTTTTACAGCCATGATCTCTACATTATAATAGTAAAAGGGGGGTACCACATTATCATGTACTGTACCACTATTTTCTGGAGCATTCAATATCAACACCTATATTCTTAATTTTGAATTTAAATATCTTAGTAATATATTTCAAATTTGAAAAAAAAAAAAAAGAAAAAAAAATTTGTGGCGGCAAAAAGAAAATTATATATATGTATTTTGACTGTTCAAGAAAGCAAAGTATTAGATGCATCATGCATTGGAAAAAGTAAATATACCAAAAAAATAAAAAATAAGATATTAACAAGTAATTTATACGGTGGTTGAATATACTATTCCACACAATGAATTATTTATTTATATAAAATATAGATTAAATGATTAATCAATCAATTTAGAGAGAGAAAAAATAGGTAGATGTGAGTAGTCATGTTCTCATAATAAATTACGTACAATTAACCTCAAAATGTAGACAAATATCAGCGGTGCCAATTGCGCCTTTGATGTTTACCTACCTTACTTCTCCACCCCTCAACCTCTTCTCCTTTTACTAAAATACCCTTCTTCTTGCCTTTACAACTTCATTTTTCTCTTGACCAATATACCCTTGATGACATAGGATTGTAAAAATATGTTTACAAGTTACTTAGTTGATGGAGTAAGAATAGTTCGATATTTACCCCCTTATTAATATGCTTTCTAGGTCGAGCTCATCGCACATAACTTATCCAGTTCAATTGTGTAATTTGCAGATAATTGTATGAAAACGAGGTTTGCTCGGTGAATGCATACGGTTTCAACTTTCAAATTTATTTGTAAACTGTATTATAATACGTAATTTTTTTTTTATTTTTTTTTTTGCATTTAATGGCTTATTAATTAATGGGTCCATCGTTTTTCATTATTTGTGGGATTATGATGGTCCACTTCTAAGGTAGTTTTCATTTTACTTAATTTTTTTTGGGGTGGGGTGGATAAGTTTGTCATTGTTGACAATTTGAATATAATAATAATATATATAATGATCAAATTATTCGAAGTTTGAACTTATGCACTCAATAATACCGTTAAATACATTTTATAATTGTATTTTGGTGACAAGATGTTCATCATATCCTATGCAATATGCATTCAATAATTCCGTTAATACGATAATTATAGATGAAGTAAATTACAACCACCCCTGAGGTATGATCAATTTACAAAAAAAACTCATCTTATTTGGATAATTATATCTACTCCTCAACTATGATTTTTTCTTACACCTCCATCCTTATGGTGTTAAATTCAACATAATCATCTAGATTTCGTGAAATGTGTGCTCTAGTTTGTACTTGTTTTGTGTCAAAATCCAATTTCTGATGCACCAGAATCTGATATATACAAGCCAAAAAACACATATTATGATCATCTTGCTTCAAAATGTAGAGTTCGAACAGGATAAAACGGGTAAAAATGATAATATTCTATATAATTTCGAAGATTCCACTAAATTTGAAACTGCAAGGGTGGACGTGTAAGAAGATTTATAGTTGAGGGGTGGTTGTAATTACTCAAACAATAGGGAGGTTTTGTAATTCGGCCATACCTCAGGGGTGGTTGTAATTTACCCTATTTCATATACTGAGTTTAGTTAAATTTGTATTATTCCACCGTTAGTGGAGCTAAGATCCTACGTACGAGGGGCCAAATGCAATAAAAATATTACGAGTGGCCGATTATGCTTTTAAGTTAGTCCAATATGGTTTACATGCATTTCTCTTATAATCTGAGTTAGTGCACGAGAACGAATGTTTACTCTCAATGCACTTATATGGTTGGTTGTTTATTTTACTTTAAATTAAAAAATAGAAAACACATCATACTTCCTATTTCTAAAAGAATAACATGGTAGCCACTAAAGAGAAAGTAGACAACATCAAAGATTAAACAAGTATTGTAGAGTAATTACCTGGAAAGAGAAAGTAGAAATATATTACATACACATTCTATTTCGATAAATTAATAATATTGTTTAAATAAATTTTTTTTCCGATCCCTACTCAAGGACGACGTGTTCAAAATATGTCCTTAAATAAATAGAATTTTGTTGATCTCAACTGTATTAATTTATAGAGATATAAATGTAATTGCACATACAATATGGAAACAAAAATCAAAATTTAACATGTACATATAGTACTCCGGTGAACTTAGCTTCATCGGATTATATATTCTAACTATATAGATCAATACTAATTTACAAAAAGTTTATGTGTGTGTGATTGTGAGTAAATAAAAAAAATAAAAAATTACATGTAGTATTTTACATCTACAAGACCAATATATAGATAATTAAGTACATAATTAATTAAGGGGCTAATTCTTGAGAATTTTCTAATGATGAAATATAATGAGATGAAATACTCCATATATACCATTTATTAGGGTAGGTTGCAACCTAACAGAAATTGGCCACAATTTACTTCTATTCATAAATGTCTTTGCCTAATAATATGGCCTACATCTAATTAGTTTAATTCACTCATGGATCCCACCCTTAAAAATGACATTTTCCAAGCTACAATTAATTACTATAAAAAAAAAAAAATCAAATCCCCTCTTCATAAGTCGTAACAATTAGAGGTCCAAATTACGCCGAACAAACCAGGTATCACAAACTCGAATTAAAACTCTTTTCACTACATCAATTTATTCACTCTTATTTTACCTTTAACTATTTATTTACAGTGGTACTTATCGATTTTTTTATATGGTAGGGGTATTTTGGTCAAACGACACTGAGAATCCCGTTTGCAAAAGCATATCCCTAATCAATGATCCGATGATTGATTAGAAAAATAAAAAATAATAATAATAATAATAAAACATCGATGATTAGAAAAGGTCAATGGTCACTCGAGGGGCAATTCGGTCATTTGAGTAAGAAAAAAAAAGAACCACAGAGTTTGAGCCGAAGAAGATAGCCACTGAAATCCAAAACGCCCAGAAAAGCAAAGGTGACCTACATGGGCCGGCATTTAACTATATTTAGCTGCACATACAAATACCAATTTATTATCACCATCGTCGCCATATGCCACCCCCCACCCCCACCCCCCTAAATAAATACATTTATTTATTTACTCTAATAAAAATACATACACCTATACATACACATACACGAGACATGCTACGCTTCTAATATATCGGATATTATAATATTAGTCCTTTATATCGGTTTATTTAGAAAATTAGTCCTTTAAGTTGTCATATTTCATGTTTACATGCAATAACTTTATTAAAAAAATTAGTTTTTTGTTCCTATTTCACTGGTATTTTTAGTTTTATGACTTACAAACAAATTTAGGGCAAATTACGGTCACCCCCTGATGTATGGTAAAATTACGAAAAAATCCTCTTATTTGGGTATAATTACAGTCACCCCTCCTTTTAAATATTTGTACTTAAAATTTATGTAGTTCGGTTATTTACCAAACCAAATTGTATATTCAGTTCTGTAGACGGTATGAAATGTTGGCATACCGAAATTTCGGTTTGGTTTTTACCGATTTAACATCCCTAAATTTACCTTTGAAAGGGTATTTTTGTAAGATAATACATAATTGAGGGGGTGACTGTAATTACCCAAACAGAAGGGGGGTTTTCGTAATTTGACTATAACTCATGGGTGGCCGTAATTTGCCCAACAAATTTAACTTGTCCTAATAAATTTTGATCTCGTAAAAGACGGGTTTACAAATGGAGTTTGAGAATGAAATTCAAGCGAATAAGCCCGAAATTTTTGAATTTGCAAAATTATTGTGCATACAATTGAAATATGACAATTTTATGGGTTTATATATTCAATAAATTAATACAGAGGACCAAAATTGCAATTTTCACAAATACACATTGTGTGTGTGTGTGCATGTTGTAGATAGAGAATTTTTAATTTTTTTACCCTAATTTCAAGGTGATAGCTCTATATATAAAAATAGGAAATGAAACTTTTCTTAATTACTAGAGAGAGAGAGAGAGAGAGAGAGAGAGAGAGAGAGAGAGAGAGGGGGTAGAGAGAGAAAGATTCCTGAGCTGAAAAGGAAAATGAAAAATAACAGCAATTATTTAAATTAAAAAAATAAATATATTTAAAGAAGTGTGAGATTGACAGACAGATCCCCACCGAAATAAAAATTAAATAAATTCACCACAGCACCTTCCCTATCTTCATAAAACCCACATAATTCACCCCATCCTTTTTTCCTTTTTTTTGTTATATATATATATATAAAATTTATTTATTTATTTATTTTATTCTGATCTGGTAATTGCTGCCAGAGCAAAAGAGAGGTGCTGCTAGCTGGAAGGACCAGTACTCTCCACACATGATGCTCGGCGTTTCAGGCGGCGCCGCCGCTGCGGAGGCGGTGGAAGCACACGAGAGCGGCGGCGCTAGCGGTGGCAGCGGCTCCAGCTCGGTTCCAGGCGGTGCTATTGAAGATAGTGAGAGAAGTGGCGGCGGCGGCGGAGGCGGCGGAAACCGGTGGCCGAGGCAGGAAACATTGGCTTTGCTGAAAATTCGATCTGATATGGATGTTGCTTTTAGAGATGCGAGTCTTAAAGGTCCATTATGGGATGAAGTTTCCAGGTAATTCAATTTATTTTATTATTAAATTTCTGAAAAAACACAGTTACACACAGTAGAGGTGTGTATATAGCTGGCGGAGATGATTTCACAAATGAACAATTTCTTCAATTTTCTGCAGAAAAAAACAAAACAAAACAAAAAAAAAGGATCGTAATTTCATTGAATTGTTGCTTTTTTTTTTTATTAAAAATTGAGCAGCTTTTTCGAGGAATATAATTTATGTTCCGGGCTTTCGCCCTTCAGTTATTGTTTGTTTTTGTCACTTTGTTGCTAATTTTAGCCAAACGAAATTAAATTTAAATAAAAAGGAAAAGATGTACGAATACAATGATGAAATTCTTATTTCTTTCAACCTGAATTCATCTCAGTTTCCCGATTTGTCTAGAAATTACAGAAATATCTTTTCCAGAAAAAGAAAAGTTCTTCACACTTGAATATGTTTTTGGGACCATAAGTAATTTTTATTTATTTTTTATTTATTTAATTTATAAAAAAAAATTGTAAAATGTTTTGTTTGAACACTTCATGATTTGGCTTTTCCCACCGCTTTGAGTTATTTTTGTTATTTTTTATTTTAATTGTTGTTGAATCAGTGCAGTTAATTTCATGCCTTTATTTTATGTGTTGAAATTTGAATGTTCATTCATCAATCACCATTAGTAATACTAAACATTAGTCTTATTGAATTAATTAGTTAATTAATACAAAGAGCTGTATTATCAAATCAGAAAAACAAATGGAGTGTGTTTGTTTCTTTATTTTATCAGGAAAATGGCGGAGCTCGGATTCCAACGACACCCGAAGAAATGCAAAGAGAAGTTCGAAAACGTGTACAAGTACCATAAACGAACAAAAGACGGCCGATCGACGAAACCCGACGGCAAAAGCTACCGTTTCTTCGACCAATTAGAAGCTCTCGAAAACACCCCTCCCAATTCGATATCATTCACCCCTCCACCTCCACCGCCACGTCCTCAGCCTCCCGCCGCCATGGCAGTGGCGGCTCCGGCGAACGGAACTCCGAATATCGTACCAATGCCGTCGATTAGTCCAACCCCTTTGAGTATAGTCCACCCTAATAACACACAAAAAACCCCAATAAATAATCCTTCTTCATTTCAGCCAATGCTATCTCAATTACCACCACCGCTACAACATCCACAAAGCAACTTTCAACCCTCGTCGCATCCTTACAACAACGTACCCACCGGCCAGCTGTTGAATTCGACGTCTTCTTCTTCATCCACTTCGTCCGACGAGGATATAATACAAAGGCGGAGGGGTAAAAAGAGGAAATGGAAGGATTACTTCGAGAGGCTAATGAAAGATGTCGTCCACAAGCAAGAGGAACTTCAGAAGAAATTCTTGGAGGCGTTGGAAAAGCGCGAGAGGGACCGAATGGCGAGGGACGAGGCTTGGAGGGTTCAAGAAACTGCCAGGATCAACCGCGAGCACGAACTCCTCCTCCACGAGCGGTCCATCTCCGCCGCCAAGGACGCGGCGGTGATCGCCTTCCTCCAGAAGGCAACTCACTCAGACGACCGAGCCCCTCCGGAAAATAACCCGCCGCCACCGCAACAACCTCCTCCGCGGCGGCAGCAACCTCCGGCTATGCCGCCGCCGCCGCCAGCGGCGGTGGCGGCGCCGGTACAACAAGCAGGCCCGCTCGTCGTAGTGCCGACGGAGCAAGCGGGCCCGCTTGAAGTGGCGGTTATACCGAGTGGTGGAGGGAGCGCGTCGAGATGGCCGAAAGCAGAAGTGGAAGCTCTGATCAATCTGCGAACGAGGTTGGACTTAAAGTACATGGAAAACGGGCCGAAGGGCCCGCTTTGGGAGGAGATATCGGCGGAGATGGGGAAGATAGGGTACAAGAGGAGCTCGAAGAGATGCAAGGAGAAGTGGGAGAATATAAATAAGTATTTCAAGAAAGTGAAGGAGAGCAACAAGAGGAGGCCCGAAGATTCGAAGACGTGCCCATACTTTCACCAGCTCGAGGCTATATATAAAGAGAGGGCGAATCATAGTAGTAGTGGTAATAATAATCATGGCCCGTCGTCTTTCGAACCCGAAAGCCCGATGATGCCTATAATGGCCCGGCCCGAACAGCAATGGCCTCTCTCTCAACAGCAACTGGAAAAGCATGATTCTGTATTGATAATGCATGGGCATGATCAAGACGGAAGTGAAAACAACGAACACGAGGAAGAAGATGACGAGGAGGAGGAGGAGGAAGAAGACGAAGGTGGTGGTGCCGGCGGCGGTTATGAGATAATGGTGAACAAGCAGCAGCCATCTTCGGTGGCAAACACGGCGGAGTAGTGGAGAGAGAGAGAGAGAGAGAGAGAGAGAGAGAGAGAGAGAGAGAGAGAGAGAGAGAGAGAGAGAGAGAGAGAGAGAGAGAGAGAGAGAGAGAGAGAGAGAGAGAGAGGGTTTTAAAAATGGGGGCAAGTGGGGGCTGAGAAAACGGGGGTGGAATTTGAAGATGCTGTCAGAGGTGGGGCGGAGGAGATAAGTGGGTCAGTAAAACGGGCTGGCAGTTGGCAGTCAGATGTGGTGGTGGTGGGTGGTGGGGTGGTGGCGGTAAAAAATATTTGAAACACAGTTAAAAAAATATAACGGTGGTTCTGTAAGATTATTACAATTGTGCTAGTTTTTTTTTTTTAAGTTTTTTTTTATAATTTATTTATTATTTTGGGAATAAATAAATAAATTGAGGGGGGTGGAAATGGAATAGAGGGCTTTTCAGTAAGAGGAGCTAATAAGGGGTAGTATTGTACTTTTTTTTTTTTCTTTTTTACCTTTCTTTGTGGAGTGTAAATTTCCTGTGAATTTATTTTTTTAATTAATTTTTTATTTTGTTGGGGGTGCATGTGTAAAGATTATAGCCTGATGTTTGTCATTTAATATTTTGCCAACATTTACATTTATGTCCCTAATAATTAGCCGTGCAATTCGGTCATGTTCAACTCGTGGGATTAACTATTAACAATCTTGATTTGACTTAACTGCACGGAAAACTCTAATTCTAAACAAGTACATTGAGTGAAATACATGCACGGGCAAATTACCACACATGAGGGATAACCAAATTAAAAAAGAACATCTCTTGTTAGGGTAATTACAACCATCCACCTCCCATTTTAAATATATATAAATAAAATTATGATATTCGGTTATTTACCGAATCAAATTGTATATTCAGTTCGATAAATGGTATGAAATGTTGTTATACCGAAATTTAAAATCTCCAAATTTACCTCTTGAGGGGTATTTTAATAAGATAATACATAGTTGTGGAGGTGGTTGTAGTTATTCAAACATAAAGGGGTTTTCGTAATTTACCCGTAACTCAGGAATGACCATAATTTTCCCTACATTTAATGCATCGTTGAATATTTATATGTAATCACAATTTATAAACTAGCCCATTGAATAATATATCTTTGTAGATTAAGCAATTAATTAGTGACAGCGTACAAAATGTTGTCACTCTTAAATAACATTTTTTTTATATTGTTGAAATTAGGGTGTCACTGATTAAATATTTACTTTAAGAATATTTTAGATTTATTTCGTCACACATAGTCAGTATAAGAGCAACTCCAATGGAAGCATTAAATGAGGTATCAAACTAAAAAACTACCACTTTGATGCTCTAAAATTAAAAAATCCTCCTCCAATGGAGGCATTAAATGGAGAATTATTTTGATACTCAACCACCCGGAGGTGCAAAAATAATTCCTGGAAAATAAGGTATCAAAAATATAACCACCCAATTAACCTATCACTATTTGACACGTGGCATTTAAAAATATAATTATTCATATATTTAAAATTTGATAATCTATTTGATACTTGTGGTTGGAGTGATTTTTTTTTCAAGAAGTATCAAAGTATTATATCAAGTATCAAATGAATATTTAATGCTCCATTTTGATATCTCCCATTGGAGTTGCTCTAAGTATAATGTGATTTACATTTTTAGTTCAATTTGAGAATTATATTTATAGGAATATTTATATTCCGATAAATATAACAAGTGGTAACAACGTTTTCGCACATGAGTTGTCTGAAATCCGTATTTGCAATCTCGGATCCCTTTAAGTTAATTATTAACTAATTATTGCTAATTTAGTGGTTGAGTTGCAATTTACAGAATATAAATAGGAATATTTTGAAATTTTTATATCAGTCATTTTATCGGGAGCACTTTTTATTTGAATTCGTTTGTTTAATTTTTTTCCTATTGAAATTTGAAGATTTCTTTAATTTACTGAATTAGCCTCCTTTATTCAATCTATGAGAGAGAAAGTGCCATTTTATTTTAAATAAATAAAAAATATTTGCTGGATGGAGGCCCATGCTACTATTTCTTTATGCAATTACTAGCGGGCCAAGCCCATCTATCTGAAGAGCCCGAACCCGGCCGATTGACTAACCCACAACCCAGACCCATAAATGAACACTACACCGATAAGCGGTTACAGGTTACCCATTTCAAAACCCGTGACCTGCCGTGTTGACCCGGGCGACTCAAGCGGGTTAACTCGTGAATTAAAAAAAAAAAGAAAAGGAAATATTTCGTTCGGCTCGTGGTTTACCGACCAGATAAACACCCTTATGTAAAGCTACCAACTGAAAGGCTTTTTCATAAAACAATGCATAGTTGGGGGTGGTTGTAATATGTAAACCATGCGTTTTTTTAATTCGTAATTTGACCTAATCTCAATGGGTGATTGTAATTATGTAAGCAAGAGGGGTTTTGTGTTGTCATAATTTGATTTTACCTCCAGGGTGGCTGTAATTTGCCCAAGTCTATAAACCTTTTTCCTAAATTTGAGATTATTTTCTGAGACTGTAGAATAGAGAATGATTTACCTAATTGGGTCAATCCAATGGGCCCACAATTTATCTAATAATTGGGTTCGCTACACGAAAGCTCAAACACCTTTAAAATAAGGTTTGTGCCCAACAAAGTAAACACAACCCAAGCTCAAACATCTTTAAAATAAGACTTGAGCCCAACAAAGTAAACACAATCCAAGCCCAAACACCTTTAAAATAAGGCTTGAGCCCAATAAAGTAAACACAACCCAATAACGACATATAAATAGAAGTTTTTAAACATTTGTTAAGGTACGTTCTATTATTCACAAGTATTCTAGAGCACATATTCTCTCTACCATCTCCACGATCCGTACATCTGACTTGAGCGTCGGAGGGGTTTCCGCCGGATCAACCCATCTTAGTTCACGTGTGTTTATTTCGCAGGGACCTCAGGACCATCTAATTGGCGAACTACTGATCAACTTTGCTCTCTCAACTCATTTACCACACTATCCCATGTGATTTAAGTAATTAACATCATCAGAGAGACTCAGTTTCCTCACTACATATTTTATTCATATAAAGATTATGACGTGAAAGTCGATCTCAAATAGAGTCTCTAAAACATGATATAGAAACTCATTTTACGTACTCCATTGAAGATGCTCTAATTAACAAATCGCGGAATAAGTGGGAAAGCTTCACTATTGAATTGTTGCCATAAAAAAGGAAACTATTTTCACTACCTAAATTAAAACATGCTTCAATGATTAAAACCATATCCTAAAAGTTCAAATGTGGCAAATAGTATCGATCACCTTCTCTTTGCAAATTGTCTAATATATTTTGGAATAAAAATATTAGACAATAAAATAGGAATTAGATATTTTTATTATTATTTTGTATAAAATGAAATAAGCACGTTTTGAACAGAGTTTAGATACGTACAAGTTACAAGTTACAACCGACAGGATCTAGTGCAAAGGCAATGATGAAGAGCAACCGTTGTGGTACCTCGTGCATGGTTGGTGGCACCACTTGATGGAATTAAAGTGATCATTTTATCAATATATTATGAATAATAATTTCGTGACATGTTATATTAGCATATATAGTGGTCATTTTTCTACAAATAGTTATTAAAAAAATTAATTAGAAAAAAGAAAGAAGAAGAAGAAGTAACGGTGTGGCGACGAAGCTAACATACGATTACAAAAAAAATTAATGGGTAAATTACAATCATCCCTGAGGTATGATTAAATTATGAAAACTCTCATCTTGTTTGGGTAATTACAACCACCCCTCAACTATAAATCTTCTTACACGTCCATTCTTGCGGTTTCAAATTCAGTGGAATCTTTGGAATTATATGGAATATCATTACTTTTGTACCCATTTTATCCCATTTGAACTCCACATTTTGAAGCAAGATGATCATAATATGTGTTTTTTGGCTTGTAAATATCAGATTGTGATGCATCAGAAACTGTATTTTTACAAAAAAAATGAGTACAAACTAGACCACATTCCACAAAATCTAGATGATTATGTTGAATTTGATACTATAAGGGTGGAGGTGTAAGAAAAAATCATAGTTAAGGGGTAGATGTAATTATTCAAACAAGAGGGGTTTTTTTGTAAATTGATCATACCTCACGGGGTGGTTGTAATTTACCCAAATTTAATTTATTTTCTTTAGTTTAGTTATAATGGCTAGATGTAAATTGTAGTGTCAAACTTCAAATGATATTATCCACCCAAAAATAACACAGTGGACTGGTTGCAAAATCAACGGTCGACCATAAAATATGGGTAAATTACAAGCATTCCCCTAAAGTAAAGTGTAATTACAAGAAAAAAAAACTATTTTGAGAAATTACATCTAGCCCCCTACAATTTGTAATTTTCTTGCATCCACCCCTATAAAGGGTGTTAATGTAATAAATCTATAAATTCCAAAGGGTAGATGTAATTATAGAAAAATTGAGGGGGTTTTCGATAAATAAACTTTACCTGAGGGGGTGATTTAAAAAGACCAAAGTACTTGAAAATTGAAGCATTGTCTGAAAGTGTCAATTATGTTTGTATCGTGCCATAGCCTACAAAAAAGTATATTCTTTATTTCCAAATAAAACGTGCCTATATATATCTATAATTGTATTGAAGCCTGCAAAAGTACCAACATTAAAATAGTGTACTCATTTCATAGTTCTATAGTGGCAAAGTGCTCCTCTTACTAAATTCTATGGTGTTGTTTTTCATCTTTAATTTACACATATTATTACATAAATATTGTGTGTAAAATATGTATAGATTTATACACGTCTGCGGTAGAATTATGAGATAAAAGTTTTGAATTGCGCCGATTTTGATCTTATTTTAATTTATGAAGATTCCGAATTTTTTTTCTGATTCCGATTTTTGAACAAAGTTTTTTCATTCCAATTTTCAGAATCCTGTGTTTCGATTTTCATGAATTGTGCTTGGAACGAAATTGACCCGTCCAACATGCTCTCCTACTTATTAGTACAAGAAAAGTTGGAACAATAATTGGACATGTTGTTTGTCTACCCACAAAACATGAAATTTTCTTGCCCCATTAATAATTTCTCCATTGAAAATACCATTTCATTTATACATATATAATTTTCTGTTAATGGTACGTCAAATTGATGACCTGAAAAATGATGCAACATCGCACATGAAACAGGGGAATTTTATGTTAATAAGTTAATTTATTCCTGTAAAAATATATTGTAACTGAATAAACGTGTTCAACCGGATTTAAGAAAAAATAAATACATCTCGAATACATACATTAAACTTTGGATAAAAATCATCATTGTGCTGTACTTCTATTGCATGAATTAAATCATCTCATGTAACTGACGGTGTTAACTATTAACGAGAAAAAAAATAGCACGACGGACCGATTTAGTGGAGGATTAATTCCCCATACTATGGGGGGTTTTATCGATCTTTTGTTTTTGCCCCTATGGGTTTATAATTATCTCTCTATATATACATGAGAGCATGTTATTTGAATTCCATAAGTAAACTAATTAAATTGCAAAAAAAAAAAAATGGGAGATGCATCATCGAATTCATATGGAGAGATTGTGAAAAGAATAGAGAAAAAGAAAGCTTACGTGGCAATGATATTTGTGCAGCTTGCATATGCAGGCATGGCCTTGTTCTCTAAAGCTTCGATTTCTAAAGGAATGAACCCTTACGTTTTTGTTGCTTATCGGCAGGCATTTGCCACTCTTGCCCTCGCTCCTTTTGCTCTCTTCTTCGACCGGTCTCTCTCTCTCTCTCTCTCTCTCTCTCTCTCTCTCTCTCTCTCTCTCTCTCTCTCTCTCTCTCTCTCTCTCTCTCTCTCTCTCTCTCTCTCTCTCTCTCTCTCTCTCTCTCTTGTTAAATTTGTGCAATATACCATTTTACATGTCATCTAATTTTTAGTGATCTTTTTCAAAAAAAAAAAAAAATCAGGAAGAAAACGGAGCCTTTGTCGTACCGTCTAATCTTGAAGATTTTCTTGATTTCATTGTTCGGGTACGTAACGTTCTTGAAATATAATCAAACTTCTCGCTGACAATTTTTTTCTAGATTATTGGAATTTACATTTTTCGTTTTTATATACATACGGTTTTATATATTATATTAAACCTTAATTTCTTGTGTACTAACTAACATTTTTCAGGATCACTCTGAGTCTGAATCTGTACACGTACGCAATAAACTACGTCTCCGCAACTTTCGCTTCCGCCAGTATCAACACAATTCCTGCACTCACCTTCCTAATCGCTGTCGCATTCAGGTACATACGTACATATATATATTAAGAAAATTAATCTCGAATCTCGATAAATCGATTAATTTATAAAAGAAAAATATCTATATTATTTTCAAAAAAATTGTTTTTTTTGTTTAGAATCGAGAGTTTTTCGGTGAAGGATTTTCCGGGGATAATGAAGTTTGTGGGTTCGGTAATTAGCCTTTCCGGGGCATTAGTGTTCGCCTTCGTAAAAGGGCCGAAATTAAATTTCATGAACCGGTCGAATGCTATTTACAATACAACTAATATTATTAATCATTTCACTACCAAAGAGAAGTCAATACAAGGTTGTCTGCTTATGCTTTCAGCCAACACTGCTTGGTCCTCCTGGATTGTCATGCAGGTTAATTAATTATATTTGATCATTAATTAATTAATTAATTAAACATTTATTTTTTTATTTAATGAGTTTATTTAATTTAATTTGCTGTTAATAATATAATATAGGCAAGTCTAGTGAAGCAATATCCAGCAAAAATTAGGCTTACAATGCTGCAGTGTTTGTTTAGCTGCGTACAGTCAACAATTTGGGCAATGATTATGGACAGAGATAAATCAGCTTGGACACTTAATTGGGATTTAAATCTTTTTTCTGTCGCATATTGTGTAAGTTTCTATTTCATTTTTTAATTTTATTTTACTACCATATATATGTATAAATTATATAATTTATTGGCTTTGCATTGTTTTGGCGCCTGCAATTTTTAACAATTTAGTTTTATATAAAAAAAATAAAATTAATTATTTTTACAAATTTACGAATTGTGGTTTGGAACCAGGAGCGAGTCCGCTCTCAGTTGATAAAAATTCCACTATATTATGCATATATATTTTTCAGTCCACCCAATTTTTATTATTTAGTCCACTCAAAATCCAAATTGTTTCAAAAAGAAGTCCTAATTATTTTTTCTAAAATTTGAACTCACACTATAACAAAATCCTAGAATCGCAATTCTCAGAATGTTCGTAGTCGTCGTTAATTTTTTTTAACGTTATTTTTTAATGTATATTCAGCCTCTATTGATAAAATTCTGATTTCGCCACTGAATATGTCAAATTGACTTTTTTATACGTTTCTTCGTACAATTCTAATATGTATAGAAGACATTTCATTTTATAACTCAAATATTCAATTTTCGTCTGATTAAAGTACGCCTAGATGGTCATTTCTTGATTTGTCTATCAATTTCAAAAATAAATAAAAATAAAATAAAATAATATAGGAATTAAGAGTGTGATGGGCTTGAATTTTGTGACATCCCAAAAGAGTGGCATATGTCACAATCCACATAATACAATATCTGAATATCATATGTCCAATGTCCATAATCAAGAAACTAGGATATTCGTAATCATTAAAATCATTTAAAAAGTGTTATTTTTTTATTTTATTTTTATAATTTAAATTAAATTTATAATATATAACATTAATTTTAATTAAACTACATGCAGGGTATAGTAGTAACTGGAATATCATATTGGCTGCAACTTTGGGTAGTGGAGAACAAAGGCCCACTTTTTGCAGTCACATTTACTCCATTAGCTCTTATTTTTACTGCTATTTTCTCTGCTTTTCTTTGGAAGGAGATACTCTATTTGGGAAGGTATACCTAATTTTTTAATTTAATAAAAAAAATGTATTTATTCAAATTATATATGTGAATTAATTAGATGTATAATTAATTTTTGTGGTGCAGTATATGTGGAGGCATATTACTGGTTGGAGGATTGTACTGTGTGATATGGGGGAAGAATAAAGAAGAAGCAAATAATATAATACAGAAATTATGTGATGATGCTAAACAAGAGACCAATGTTATTACTACTGTCTAGTTAATTAGTGCATTATGTGTCATAATTCATATATAATTAATTAATTATTGCTCCATTTTGCTAATGTACAGTGTGGATTCCATTCTCTCTCTCTCTCTCTTTTTTTTTTTTTTTGGGTTTTGTGAAAATTATATTACCAGTGATTAATTAGCACGAAATAGATATGATCATATTGTGTGTGTGTGTGTTGTATATATGCTTTGATTTGATTTTGACAATTGTGTTGCTCTTAAAATATTTGCCTTAGTTTACTTGCAAGTTATATGTAATCTAAACTTTTGTTAGCTCAATTTTGTAAGTATACTACACGTTTCAAGATTTAAAAAATAAAATAAAAATATAGGGGTTTTTAGATATAATCCCCCAAACATTATAATAATCGGGAAATGTTCAAATAACCGACAGCCGCCGAGGCACCACCGTTTGGATATCAAATACCTCCACGGCCGTCGAGGCATCACCGTCTGGATATGCAAAATCTATGCCAACGTCAAGGAGTTTGGACATCGATCAAAACACTTCTACCGCCGCCGAGGCATTGCCGTTTGGACATCAAACACTTTCACCGTCGGAATTGAAACAACCCTCATATAATCATAAACCGACAACTTCCTCCTCTACGGCCTCGACCAACACATAGCGTGGCAGAGCTTCTCATCCGTCCGATACGCTCCAATTTTTCTTCTCTCGATTTTAGTATTGTTGTGTAACAGTTTACGTAATCGACTATAGTTGATTAATAAATCAACTATGTTTCTTTTACAGTTGATTTATTGTTTTTAGGTCAAGTGTACGCTTTAATATTTTAATCAACTACACAAATAGCGTAGTTGATTTACCGCCAGTTTAAACCACAATCTCGTGGAAAAAACATAAGATAATCTAGAATTTTGCAAAAAAAAAAACACAAAGAATCGACCTATCTCAATGCAATTTCAAAATTGGAGGTTTTCACTAATTAACTTAGTGCAAGACAAGCTAACCCCACTTTTATAACAAAGATACGTGTTAATGATACCAATAGTACAAAACATGTATTAAAATAAGTGAAAAGAATGTGTTATTATTGGAGAATATTGGACCCAATATAAATAATATGAGATAATGAGGATGCTTAAATAAATATTAACTCGTGATTAATTGCTAATTAAGTGGATACGCTCACGTCGTTGTCAATTAGTGGCCCATATTACTAAAATGCCACTTCCACTAATTCCAGTTCCCCACTCTATCATCATACTGCGCCTGCAATTTTATAAAACGTGCACTTGTTCTAAAAGAAATAAGAGTGGATTGTCTAATGGAATTTTCGATTTTCGATCTGATTTTAAATTTTCAAAAATTATAACATAATTATTGTTATTATATTACGTAATCTTTTTAGTAGTATATATAATTTTTGTATTGCGCTCGTTTCGCTAAAAGAAAAAAATTAGAAATTTTAAGTGCTAAAAATTCGATCTGATCAATCTGTGATCTGATTTCCAACCCTAACTCAAAAACCAATAAATAAAGATATGACCTAAATATAGAGGTATGTATAATAAATACATAGTTTATCCAATGTTGGAAGGATGTGAACGAATCATGAATACAAAAATCAAATTAAAAAATTATATATATATGGTTGAAGTTGAAATAGGCTTTTCAACTCAATCGTGTATCTAAAGTTATAATTAAATAAACATTCTTTAATTACTACAATAATTAATAGTTTATTACATTCTTATATCAATCTTGCTAGCTACAAGTACAATCAACATATATGTACATATATATACATAGAGAGAGAGAAGCTAAGAGTAGAAAATATAATCAATCAAAAAAAAAAGAAAATGGAGAAAATGGAGAAACAAAAGGCATATATTGCAGTGATAGTATTGCAGTGCAGCTATGCAGGGATGATATTATTCTCAAAGGCAGCTATGTCTTACGGAATGAAGCCTTCCGTTTTCGTTTCTTATCGACAGTCCTTCGCCACCGTTGCCTTGCTTCCTTTTGCTTTCTTCTTCCACAAGTAATTATATATATATACACACACACACACTATATATACATGCATGTGTGTTTGTGTGTGTAATTTTATTTTTTTGTTTGTTTAGAAAGGGGTGTGCTCCTCTTACATGGGCTGGAGCTTTCAAGATTTTCTTTGTTTCTTCATATGGGTATTATTATTATTATTTTATTCTGTACATATACATATGTTATATTATTATATATGTATGATCATTTTAATTAATTAATTAATTAATTAATTAATTATATATGTAGGCTTGCATTGAGTTTTAACCTAAACTTGGCTGGATTGAACTATATTTCTGCAACCTTTGGTACAGCTATACTCAGCATAGTTCCTCCATTGGTCTTCATTATGGCTGTTTGTTTAAGGTAATTAATTTCTTATTTCATGATATATCAAAATTTTATAATAAACAAATAAAAATATGGTTTAAATAAAATAATTATATTTATCGGCAAATAAAGTAAATGGAAATGGGGATAGAATTTGCAACTTTTGTCGATTATTTTATCTAATGATAATTAATTTACTAATTTATATTGCAAAAAGCTCTTTGTGCTTTTAAGTTTTAAATTCATGAATCCCTACTTTAATTATGGTTTTTTTTTTTATTAATTTCGAGTTGCGAGAAATTCGTTATGCCTCGTAAGCATAAATTGACCCCCACGACCACTTTAATTATCTCAAAACATTTCGAGTTACTATTTGATTTTTCAGTTCCGATTTCATTGCCAACGCTTTATAGATCAAACTCATCGTACATGCATGGTTGGCCAAAGAGAAAAAACTTCAAAATTGAAATTAATAATCAATATTTTTTTATTTTGTAATAAGATTTGAATTTCTCAATTGATTCATGTTCGAATTTCATTGTCATTATCGCTATGTGAAGCTTGTTACACATGATTATCTTAGTGTTTTTGCGGTTCTCGCATGGTTTGCTAACTATTATACGAGACTGCAGCAGTGCACCTACATGGTTGGATGCAGATTTTTTCATTATAAAATTAGTATTGCATAAATTTTCCATGTGTTAACTAATTAAGTAGCACCAAATTATAAGAATGCATTTTCAATATATATAGACAATGAATAATTGATGAATGATATTTATTAATAAAATAATAATATATATAATATAGGATTGAAAACTTAGGCATAACAAAGTGGCATGGAATGGCAAAGGTATTTGGTACAATGCTTTGTCTATCAGGAGCAATGGCATTCACTTTCTACAAGGGCCCACCTTTGTATTCAGATTCATCAAATCCAACGGCCCACAATTCTTCTCAAAACAGTACTCGCACTAAACAAGATTGGATCAAGGGCTCTGTTCTCGCCATTTCCGGCCAATTCTTTTACGCCATGTGGCTCACTATGCAGGTTACCCCTCTCTTTAAGGGTAAACTACATTAGCCCCCTGAGGTAAGGTCTGTTTACAAAAAATCCCTCATGTTTCTATAATTACATACACCTCCCGTAATTTGTAGATTACTTACATTAACACCCTTTTGTAGAGGAGTGGATGTAAGAAATTTACAAACTGATGGGTCTGGATGTATTTTATAAAAAATAAGAGGTTTTTTGTAAATAGGTTTTACTTAAGGGAGGTGGTTGTAATTTACCCATAGATTTAAAAATACAATTTAGTCCTTTAAGTGCACCTCAATTCCATATTTGGTCCTCTTTATTCACAAACAACATATTTAGTCCCTCGTGTTTTAAGAAAATCAACACTTTTGGTCATTTTCGTCAATTTTTTGTTAGTGCATAACGGAATCAAGCATTTGTCCATCAATTGTTGAAACATGACTAACCAAATGTATTTTTTTTTTTATGAATTATGGAGACCAGATGTGAAATCAGTCAAACTCCACGCGTCGAAAATTATAATTTTCTCATCTCTTAATTATCATTAATTAATTACTAATACTAATAATCATATTTTTCAGGCCCCACTTTTGAAACAATATCCAGGTAAATTAAGGCTCACAATTCTGCAGTGTGGATTTAGTTCTCTCACAGCAACAATTTATGGGGCTGCTATGGAAAGGAATTTATCTTCTTGGAAGCTTGGCTGGAATATTGAACTTTTATCTATTGCCTATTGTGTATGTTCTTTTTTTTTTTTTTTTAATTAATTTATTATATATAACATTTAATTTATTAATTGATTAATTAATTAAATAAAAATGGAAATTTGCAGGGGATTATTGTGACAGGATTAAGTTATTGGTTGCAAGCTTGGATCATAGAGAAAAAAGGTCCTGTTTTTAGTGCAATTTTCAGCCCTTTAGCACTAATTTTGGCAGCAATATTCTCAGCTGTTTTTCTTAAGGAAACTCTTCACTGGGGAAGGTTAGTAAATACGTTTTTTTGGTCGAAATTGGAACGGTGTTTTCGAATTTCTTCGATTTTGATTCGAAATTTTAAATTTTTCGATTTCTGCGCAATATTTTTTCATTACGATTTCCGAAACTTCTGATTTCCGATTTTTATAATTTTTTTAATGAAATTGGAAATAAAATATTTAAAAAAAAAAATTAATTTGTTCATTTTTTGAAAAAAGAAAATTTAATAATAAATTGTTGTTTGTGATGCAGTGTTTTGGGTGGTGGGCTGTTGATTAGTGGGCTTTATAGTTTTCTATGGGGTAGAAACCGAGAAGCCCGAATTGGGGCCCAACAGAAAATGGATAGTTCAATTGAGGAGGCCCGTTTTGACGGCATCGCCACGTCAGCATCCCATGAGAAAGAAATACAAATGATTCCGTGAATTAATTAATTAATTAATTAATGGTGGTTGTATTTCTTTTAACATTTTGGGCCGTAAATTATATTGTATTATGGTTTGATTTGTTAATTAAAGTATTTGTCAATTTTTATCCCATAACATATAATTATAATTAAATTTTGTTAATGAAATGCCTAGCCAGACAAATAGTAGCTTAAGAGACACAAAAATCAGTTGGAACAAGTGAGCTTCGAATCAAGTTGGTAACGGTTATTACGTCGAGTTTGTCACACATTATTAGTCTACTGTTATTTATGTTTCTTGTATGATTTGCAAGCTGTTATACGAGATTATAGATTTATTATGTGCACCATATTCGGTTGACTGCGGGTTCCTTCATTACCAAAATAAAAAATAAAAAAATAAAAAAAAATCTTTATATCTTTGAATGATGAATCTTTAATACAATAAATTAAAACAATTTTTATTAATTTATTATTATTAATAATATTAATTTCCTTGGATCCAATCCACCGGTGGAGCTTGAAAAGTCAACGTGCCAAATAACAGCATGCATGGTCAACAAATTAATTATGCATTATTAACAATGAGCAATCTGCAGTTTTATAAATTGAATTGAACAAAACAAATGTATTTAGTAAAATAATTATCTTGCATGTAAATGAATAATAAAAATTATATATATATATATATATATATATATATATATATATATATATATATATATATATATATATATATATATTCCTTTAATTGTGGATTTGTGCAAAATTAACTCATTGACTTAGCTTTAGGCAATATGAAAGGTTGAGATTTGAGGGGTGAAAATGGCCTTTCATAACATTAAAAAAAGACCGTTGACTTACTATTTATTTAATTTTTTCACCTTTTAAATATTCCAATAATTAGTGCTAAATAGAGTGATACATACCCCTCAACGATTTCTTACGTGTACACTACTTTTGTCTTATCCTCATACACTTATATTAAACACTATCAATTACTATCAATAAATATTATTATTATTATCATTATTAATTATTATTATTATTACCTGAAATATAAATCATTATCTGTACCTCTGTTTATGCTGTTTCAATACCAAAAATAAAAACCAGCGAGGAGGCCCGTGAAGCGGATTTAACAGTGTGTGTGTGGGGAATCCGACAGAAGGGAGTGCAAGAGAAGAGACACTTTCCTAAGATTTCTAGAGAGAGAGTATTCTGGAAGAGAGAGAAAGATAGAGAGAGAAACGCGTTCACTGAGACATTTATTCAAACACCTGGACCGCAAAATCAAATACACACGATACACTTGCAGATACAGAACAACTGTGGTCCTCAATCCTCCATGGACGCAAATTACAAGGTTTACCCCTCACCCCCACGCTACCCGTTCTTACGTTTCCGACATTTTCGCTTCTGGTCGATGTATCCGAGTTGTCTCTGCATTCATGTCTGTTCTAATTTGATTGTAGAAAATGCGAACTCGTGATTTTTTTTTATTTGAAGTATTATGGTACTTGAATTTTTATTTCTATTTGCTCATGATTCATCAATTGATGCAGAATTAAATATGAAATTAGAAGCGGGAAACTGATTATTGTTTGTGTACTCCATGTGAGATTCTTCTTCTTTTAGGGGGAATCTTCTTTTCTTCCTTTGTGCTTTTCCTCAGCCATCTCTTTTTCCCCTTTGCTCTTAAGCTAAGTAAAAAAAAAAAGGAATGGGTTTTGTCACTAAACAATAGATGCCAAACTATTCGAAATTCAAACTCCAATCTTTCGAAAATTTGCAGAAAGTTCGATAAACAAGTTCACCGTTACATGTCTTTTCGAAGTATAGCTCGAGATATAAGGGATAGTATCGGAAACTTGTCTAGGCGGGCCCACGGGAAGTCCCATGGTGCTGTTCACGAGGTGCACGATCGGCCCGAAGTGGTGGTGCAGAGCGGTTGTTGGGCGGGGCTTCCGCCGGAGTTGCTCCGAGACGTGATTAAGAGGTTGGAGGATAGTGAGTCCACATGGCCCGATCGAAAGCACGTTGTTGCTTGTGCAGCTGTTTGTCGGTCTTGGAGGGAAATGTGCAAAGACATTGTTCGATGCCCTGAATTTTCCGGAAAATTGACCTTCCCTATATCCCTCAAGCAGGTATTTTTTTTTTATAATTATTTAATGTAGTCGATAATATACTTCATAGTGTAAATAGTTGATCGGCGATGAATTTGTTTTTTTTTTCTTTTTGCAGCCGGGGTTTCGAGAGGGACCGATTCAGTGTTTTATTAAGAGAGACAAGTCTAGTTTGACCTACCATCTGTTTCTTTGCCTTAGCCCTGGCAAGTTTCTTCTTTCCGATTTTTTGGCTCGTTTTTTTGATTTCTTGGAATGAATCTATGGCTGTTTTAGATTCGAAGTCCGTGTTTTTTGTTAACGCAGACATCGAGTAAATTGGTTAATTCGGTTATTTCTCGTTCGTGCTTCCTTCAGTGAAAGTTGTGTGTGTTTTCGAAATTAATTTATCTTCCTTGGAAAAAATTGCATGCTTAATCTTGAATTAAGGTTGTCGGTTACTTTTGAATCTTGATTATGGTATAATCAAGATTTCATATGATTATATTTTGAATTTATCTTATTTTAATCAAAGTCTATAAATATTAACTTAAAACTCAAAATATGCTACACTGTTGCAGCTTTACTTGTAGAGACCGGTAAATTCCTTCTCTCCGCAAAACGAAATCGCCGAACCACTCACACAGAGTACATTATCTCAATGGATTCCGACAACATATCGAGATCGAACAACACTTATATCGGAAAACTCCGGTGAGTCCTAATGCAAATAAATAAATAATATATATATCTCTATTCCCCTCAATTTATTCGTAATAACATTACCTTACCGATTAAATATAATCAGCTCAAATTTCCTCGGGACCAAGTTCGTAATATACGACACCCACCCGCCTCACAACACCTCCTCCTCCAGTACCCTCCCGCCACCTGGCGTAGCCACGAGCCACTCGAAAAAAGTCTCCTCGAAAGTTCCTAGTGGGACCCACAGCATCGCCCAGGTCTCGTACGAGCTCAACGTGCTCGGCACGCGGGGCCCGCGCAAGATGCATTGCGTCATGCAGTGCATCCCCGCGTCCTCTCTGGAGCCCGGTGGGTTCGTTCCGGGCCCACAGGAGCTCCTGATCCCCAGCACCCTCGGGGATTCCTTCAGGAGCGTCGGGAGCTCGATAGAATTCGGCAGCGCGAGATTTTCGGACATTGTTGTAGCGGCCCCCGACGAACGGGATGACGTGGCTAAGGATGGGCCTTTGGTATTGAAAAATAAGGCGCCTAGGTGGCACGAGCAGCTGCAGTGTTGGTGTTTGAATTTCAGGGGGAGGGTGACGGTGGCCTCGGTGAAGAACTTCCAGCTTGTTGCTGCGGTGGCACAGGCGGTAACGGCTGGTGGTGGGCCCACCGCGGCTCCCGCGAACACTCCGTCCGATCAGGATAAGATAATATTGCAGTTCGGAAAAGTTGGTAAAGATATATTCACTATGGATTATCGGTACCCTTTGTCTGCATTTCAGGCTTTCGCCATCTGTTTGAGCAGCTTCGATACCAAACTGGCGTGTGAATAGCAATTTTTTTTTTTTGTTATTTATTCCATGTTCGTTTTCTGTTGTTAGTTACAGTTGATCTGCCTTAAGTAAATTAGATGAATCTGTTTTTAATTTTGTCTGTAATACAATCACTTCTCTTCTTGCTGTTACAACCGTCTTTTTCTGGGGGGCAATTTAGTAATTTTGTTAATATGCCTGTAGAAACCGTATACGAATACGACGAAGAAAACGGGACGGTACAATCACTTTCTCTTCTTGCTGTTACAACCGTCTTTCTTTGGGGGGCAATTTAGTAATTTTGTTAATATGCGTGTAGAAACCGTGTACGAATACGACGAATACGACGAATAAAACGGGACGGATTGAGTATTTGATATATTGATTATTAAACAAGGTGATCAATCCAAATTCCAAACAGAAGCTATTAATAATTGATTGTATTAAATAAAAACAAACCAAATGAAATTTGATTCTGTACACTTCATCCCCACCAAAAGCTTTGAACACTTTCTTCATCACCTGGAAAAAAAGACAGCATCTTTAAAACCTTAAATTCACTTTCGATTCTTCACAAGTACTATATAAGTCCGGTCGGATCTCGAACAGAAAACAAGAAACAAATACGAAAATGGAAATTAACCTCAACTCACCAATATTCAGAAACGGAGGAAGCTTCTTCGTTTCGATCAAGGGGTAGAGGGGCGCCATGGTAATTTTGACAGATTACGAGAAGTGAGCACACGATAGTAGGATTTCTCGAACTAACTCAACAACGACATCATGAAACTTTCATGCTAACGAAAACGAAAAAAAGAAATCGGACAGAGTAACGTTTTGCGGTACAAGTTAAAAAGACTCGAAAAAAATGATGGGAAGTCGGGACCGAACAACCTATGCGTATATATACACTACATTGTTTCGTATAATTCCACATAATATGACATCGGATTTCAGCTTTCCTGCGTGTCGTGAAGCTGATTGGTCGAATTAATCCCACTAAACAAATTGTTAATACGGGATTAAGCAGTCCTTATCTTGTGAGATTAGTGGAATCTAGACTAAAAGTAGTATTAATGGATGGTTTATTTCTTAAATATTATGGTGTTGCTTTTCTTGCTTTATTGGAATTTGATAATCATCACACAACCCCTTCAACTGTGCAATCTCATGCTGCCCACTTAATCCTTTTTTTTAACCTTAATCTTCTGGTAATGACTAATTAATTACCTTTTGGTGGCATTGAATAATTGTTGTACAATTTTTTTTTTGATTAATTTTTTTGAGGAAGAAAAATTAATAAGAAATAAAGTTCTGGCCAAAGGCTAGCTAATGAGCACATTACACAAGTGCTATTCACCTAACTAATTACAGAACTGTCGTTCAACAATAATTACAGAATTAACAATCAATAACTAATTATAGAACTGTCACTCGTAATAATTTTGATTTACCACTAATCATTAATTACAAAACTACTATTGAGTATTGACTACCTTTGTTTATACAATAAATTTGAATTAAGAAAATTATCCATTGGATTAAATCACTTATTCAAAGATGGTACTTGAGTTTCTTTCATCTATTATAGATAATATCAGTAACTAAGAAGCTCAGACTAGGGGTGAGAATCGAACTGATCAGATAGAATTAACATTGGAAACAAAAACTAATTTCAATCAGTTTAAAAAAAATTAGAAAAATACAAAATCAAAACTTTCAAAGTTGCAATAAAAATTATATATTTCTCATATATGTAAATAAGTATATAAACGAATAAAAGAAAATATTAATAGAAGTGTAATAATTAAATTGGTGGAATTTGGGCCAAGCGGCCTGTCAATAATCAAACCGGTAGACCCGGTTAACAACCCGGATCCATTGCCCATCATACTTTTCAATGAACGGCCCAACCCAATAGGAAGGATTGCTTTTTTACTTTTTATTTATTTATTTTTTATTTTTTATTTAGAATTTTGAGAAAAGGTGGCCTGAAAAATGATATTCACAAACATAAAGGAGCTGAACACAATTTATCAAAATCATTTGCTAAACTGAATTATTACTCTCGAACTCCGGCGTAAAATCAGTAGAAAAAATACAAGATTTTCAATTTTCCCCCCCTCCCCGAATCGAGAAGGCATATGAAATTCGAAAACTTGTTCGAGGTATTGTTAATTTCATGATTTCCGATTTTTTTTTTTCTTTTCAATCTGCTCTAATTTATTCTTCGTTTTTCTGCCCCTTTTCTTTTTTAATTTTATATTAATTTTTTTGTGATTTATGCTCAATTCTCGGTAGTTCTCTGCTTGAGCTGAATCAATTGAACCGATGCTGTAGTTTAATTTGATTTAAGGTATCGTGCGAACTTAATGTTTGTTAAAAATGCACAATTTTGTGATTCCCTAATTTTCTTCTGAGAGTTGAAGACTAGTGTACAGTAATTTTTTTTTTTTAATAGTTGGAGTAGTATATTTTTTCATGTGGGTATTATAAAAAGTTGAATTTTCCGTGCAAAAATCGAATGATCTGCTATATTCAAGATTGCTGAGGTAAAGCTGATATTTACTGGATCCAAGAAATATTTATCTTAATTGAAAATCAGTGAAATTTTCTTCGATGATGAGTAATTCGTAATTGTCTAAAAAATAAATAGATAATAATAATAATAATAATTAAAAAAAAATAAAGAATCATTACTTCGTTTCGCAGGGTCCAACAATGGAAGACCAAAAACGGGACGTGGCGAATGAGTTCAGTGTATACGCACGGCCAGTTGTTGCTGGAGCGTGGAGGTATTATGAACTCTCCATCGGTTTTGTTTCATTTCTCGGTTGTTAATTTACTTTCTTTTACTTCTGTACTAAGTGATTAGGGTTTTTTTTTTTTAATTCTTTTTTAATTTTTTTTAGAGGGAGGTTTAATATCCCGACTCAGAGTTTAGATATCAATATAGTCGGCCACGTCTCGAACAAAGCTTGTATGAAAGTGTTGGAGGTAGTAAGGACAATGCCCGGGTTATTATGCTTGGAAATGATTCCGCGCGTCGATGTATGGCCCACATCCTTTAATAGTTCTCCACCTACCGAACAAAGTGTTGCACTGTTTTTCTTTCCCGACGGAAGGTGACGGAAGCAAATTAATTTTATCATCATTTCTTTATTTTCCTTATGGTTTCCCGTTTCCCCCTATTTAATGTTTACATGCAAACGTCTTCCAACAGAGATGAAGATGTTTTTGATAGCCTGCTGAGTTACGCAATCTACACTGATTTTGCCCTTAAAGCAATGATTGGCGACGCTGAACTCTTGATATTCACTTCTGTCCAATTGCCCGGGAAGCTTCACAGTGAGTCGAAGAATAATTATGTGTGTGTGTATATATATATATATACACATGTGTGTGTGTACAGAAGCATTAATTGTATTTTCCATTCGTTTGAATTTGCAGGATTTCAGGGGAAACCATATTTTTGGGGAGCTTTCAATCGAACTGAACACCATGTCCAGAGTCAAAACCCTAAAGTGAGGAAGAGTTTAACTCCACATTCAGGCAAACAAAGGAAAACCGACAACACAGGAAGCCCAAAAGCCATTTCAAGCAAACAAAGTCCTTGTAAGTCCTTTGAGAAACGTTGTTAGTCGTGTTTGTACTTTGCAATCCGTATTCTCGCTGCTTACCTGAGAAGTATCATCATATAGTTTCTTCGTGAGAGAATCTGCAGTAGGTAATAGGTTCTATTAGACGTCGTTGAATTTGTATGCTGAATAAATCCCTTCTATTTTTTTTTCTTCCCATTTCGCCCTTGTGTCTGAGGCAATTATTGCTGACATATAACTGGGGGCGGCATGAATTTTTTTATCTTCCTTAAACCACCATGCATGGAAACTCTTGATTCAAACGCCGTTTATTCTAGCCGGTAACTGTTGTGGGAATTCCATGTAAACACTAGAATCTTCTTGTAAGACATGTTTACCAAACAGGGCCTTAGTATACCAGCACTATATGTCACGTGAACTCTTGTTTCTAGAGAATTTATCTACAGATTTGGCCTCATTCTGCTATTATTATGTAAACCCCGTAGCATGTGGTGGTCTTGCTTGACTTTCGTACCGCTTATTTATATTCATCTTGTATATCTGTTTCTAATAAAATCGACTGTGATGCACTTTGACGGGCGTTTTGACAGTCATGTATGCCTTTCTTTTTGCTTCTTTTCTTAATCCTCCTTTTGGGGAGATTAGCAACAGATGGTGCTAAAACTGAAAGGAGGGGGAGAAAATTAGACGACGCTTGGGGGCATGCCAATCCATTGGATGTATTGAGACAGAAGGCAGAGTGCAGATATTGTGGCTTTATCTCTTCGCACGGAGGCATTTCGCGCTTAAAGGCACATCTCGGTGGAGGTCACCCTAGAATTCGATTACCAGGTTGCGATAAAGTGTCGCCTCCAGTCAAGAAAGTGATGTCTGATTGGTTCATCGAATGGGTTAGATACACCAAAGCTCTTTGGACCAAGGAAATTAGAGGTATGCTGCCCCATCTATTCAAAGTTCAAGAAAATCTTGATAGGTATCGGATTTTTCTATCCTGGTTAAATTTTTTTATTTTTTTATTTTCTGATTTATGTGTATTAGCCGAATTGGGAGTACAAGTTGATGAAATGGGAAGGCGATATGATGTTTCTCTGGGACACACCAAGCCATCGGATGTATCGCATAAGAAGAAAGCAAAGAAATCGACCGCTCTATTCTCGCCCGAAACTAAGGGAGTCATATCCGGTTGGCCGAATAGTTTGACAGTATCTACCATGGAAATGTCTCAAGGTATATATATACACCTATCAGTAAGAACTGATTCGATTTTGAACATGGGATTAAAGACAAATTCCTTTTTTTTTCTTTTTCTCATGTATGCAGCAGTTAGTATGGAATCCGAAAGGAGAGGAAGACCGTTAGATGGTGCATGGGAGCATGCAAAGCCGTTGGATGAAGCTAGGCAAAAAACGCAGTGCAATCACTGCGGTTATGTTTCTTCGTACGGTGGAATTTCCCGTTTAAAGGCTCATTTGGCAGGCGGCTCTCATGAAATGCAGTTAGAGGGCTGCCCTCATGTGCCGCCACAACTAAAAAGAGTGATGGAAGAGTGGTTTAACGAGTGGACGAAAAACTCAACCGCCACCTGGACAAGAAAGTCTCATGGTAAAGCCGTTAGAGATACATAAATAAAGTTTTTTTTTTTTTTTTTTAATTATTATTATTTTTTTAACTTCTTGAAACAGATGGCAGTGGCAATCCTTCGAAGAGAGGGAGGCCAAGAGATGACACATGGGATCATGCTATACCTTTGGATGAGATGGGAGAAGCCACGAGATGCAAGTATTGTGGTTATGTATCTAAACGAGGCGGCATTGCACGAATGAAGGTGCATTTGGCTGGCGGAGATCCAGCGGCGCAGCTGGTGAGTTGCCCTAATGTTTCTTGGGAAGTCAAAACCTTGATGGCTGCTCAAGGAATCAAGAAATACCCGAAGAAATCGAAAGGTGTACCGATGGAGAATTACGAATCCTCACATGGTAAGAAACTTTCTTTAATCACCATTATGTCATAAACGAAACCGGAAAAAAAAAAAAGAAAAAAAAAACTTACGCATGTTTTTTTTTTTGGTTGACAGAGAGTCAGAGAAAAATGGGCGAAATCATCTCGTTCGAAAAACGACATCACATACTCAGAGAAACTCTTGACCAGATCACAAATTCGAGCGTGAAAGATAGGCTTCAGAAATTAATACAAGGGAAGAGTGAAAATCTGCATGAGATGCAATTCGAAATTCAATCACTTGAGAGTCAGTTGGCTTCAATGCCTTAGCAGATTTTTTTCGATGGATCCAGATTTTCGTCTTTAGTCGATATTTTCTACCGGAGTTCAGACATATGGATTGTATTTCTCGTCTTCCCTAGGTGTAATTTGTGCCCATATGATTGTGTCTAGTTGAACAAAAAATTTGTGGATTATAATTTGAATAGTAGCTATTACTTTTTATTATTGTCTGAAATTATGAAAGCTTATCAGCTGTGGTTTGGAGTTCTTGACCACCATGGTTTACATTCTAATTTAATTATTTTGAAAACGGATAAAATAATTATTAATTTAAAAAAAAAATTAATTAATAAATTATTGACTTATGAAATTGCTATTAATATATTGGTAGTATTATTATTATTTTCAATAAATTGATGGGAAATGATAAAGATGCTGAAGTTGAAGATGCTAATTTTACCAATATATGTCAACTTCAAGAATCAAAAGAAAATTACAACATATTTTGTTAAGTATATACATGTATTGTACTAGTACTTGAAGAGATTTATATGCATTATTAATTTAAACACTGTATGAAGCGTATAAAAATCTAAAAATAAATATTATTTTATAACATCTTTTCCCCAATTCGAATCAGGAAAAAATATTATTTAAACAAGTTTATTAATTAATCGAGTATTGGTTTATCGAAGCTCTACTCTATATAAATTAAAGGCACTAGGTATGGCGTATCTTTGTAATTCTTGTATTCAACCCATGTTACAATGTCGATAATTAAATTTGTTTCTCGAATAATAACTTTAAATATGATTTGACTGGTAATTTATTTTTGTCCCTCCAAAAAAGATAAATAAGTAATAGTTTCATTTTCAAATTCTTCCCAGAAAACACTTTCACAATAATAAGCTCCTAAACATAGTTTTAGATCCATGCTAAATTGCGCCTTTTATTTAAGCTCATAAACATATTTTTGGACCTTTGCTAAATTGCGCCTTTGAAGTTCATGAAACATAGTTTTGGACCCATGCTAAATTGCGCACTTTTCTATTTCCTCCAACTTCTCCCATGCATAAATTGTTTTTGTCTTTTTCCCAGCTACTGCAGTACATATGTCTTTGCTTCTTCTCCTCTGTCGTCTGCAAATTACTCTTCACTAGGGTTTACAAAATATCCCCAAATACAACAACAACAACAAATTGAGATTGTAATCTCTCGCGCCATTCATGGTATACTACTCTAATCCTCCTTGTTTTTCAAGTTTTTTTTCTTTCTGATTTTTATCCGATTGAGTATCTTACGTCACATTTGGAAAATGCTGTTTTTTTTTTCTGAATTATTAATATTTTCCGACTCTGCCATTCTCTTCCTGTAGATTATGTCTGCGTTTTGTTGCAGATTTTTTTTTTAAATATCTTAGGCGCCTATATTTGAATGGGGTTATGGTGGGGAGGAATTGGGGAAAATTTTGATGAACTGGTTCTCGTTTTGGTTCTGCTTTCCCGTACTGTATTATTGGCTTGTGTGATAATCGACATGTGTATAAATCCATTACACAGGGGACAATTTGCCTGCTGTGTGGCGATAGGGGATTCGCTAAGGCCTTTGTGGACTGTGTCAATTGTCTCGATGCTTCTGTGCACATGTAAGCAGCCACATAGTATTGATGTGTGTGTGTGTGTGTGTGTGTGTGTGTGTGTGTGTGTGAGTGTAAATTAGTGAGATTTGGAGTTTTAAAAAATTATCAATGTTCTTCATTCGTTTAGTTTGATTACATATTGCGGGTAGTGTGGATGATTGATTGATAGCGAAGCTATTGTTTTGCTGTTTGTGGTTTTGTTGCGTAAACGTATATTTAGCTTCTTACTCGTTCGGCCTCGAGTTAAACTATTTAACTACGCTCGACATACTTTTGCTATATTTTTTCTCGTCCTGCTTAAGTAGTAAGTAAGCTCTAGTAAATTCAGTGGAAAAATGAAAAAACAAGACATCGAGTTTTTGACAGGACTTTTTGATGATTTTTTACCGTCCTACAAGCAGTCGTACCGTCTTTAATTTGTTTAACCATTAACTAGTTCTTGATTGTGTTTGTCAACTGTTTGATTTTTTTTCCCAGCTACTGTCTGGGATTGGATGTAGAAGAAACATGTGATGAAGATTTTCGTTGGGTTTGCGAAGATTGTGAAACAGAACCACGCATAGTTTCTACGGATATTAAACGCGTTTCTAAAGATGGAAAAAACGAAAACGATTCCTCGGCAGTTGAAACAGAGGAGCGTGTTTACGAAGATGGTGTTGAGCAGTCATATGAAGGTATTCTCATGCAATTCGTGCGGAAGGAATATGCCAAGTGTAATTGGCCGAAAAGGAGAAGTGTTAAAAGATCAACTGTGAAGAAATACAAGCACAGACTTTGTAACGCACCTTCCAAACGATCTTACGACAAACACGTAAAAACGGTCATGAAGGAGTGCACCAGACCAAAGGATGACTGTACATTGTCTACTAAAGTGAAAAAAAGAGAGGGTCCCAGTTTAGAAGATCATTGTGCTGAAATGGCTGTAGAAAATGATTTTCGAGAAAATTTAGATATCTCGTCTGCCGTGCCAGTTGTCATGCCAATATGGAGGTGAGGAAGATTCGTAATATTGAAAAACAATATTACATTATGTTACGAATAGTTTATTGCTCTGCTGATTGGCAATTCTGCTATTGACAGGGGAAGTTTCAATATTCGGAGCGAAAATCGTGATATAATCGATGGGATTATAGCTCACATGTCTAGCAAAGCTCGTGGAAATGTATATGACGAGGCGAGTCAGTTTCAAGTGGTGCTTGATCTTGAAATGCTTCCGGTATCCGACGTATGGCCCAAAAGTTTTGAGAAATATGAACCGAGCTGTGTTGATATCGCACTCTATTTCTTTCCATCCGAGATAAGGTATGAGTTTTATTTTACTTTTTCACCCTCATACCTTCGATTTACGTGCTTTCTGATCGAACTACGCCTTTAACATTTTGTCAATGGTAAAGTGAACGGATTTTCGACGGATTGGTGGAGGAAATGATGCATAAAGAGCTTGCGTTGAAAGCCTTTGTGCAGAACGGCGAGCTTTTAATTTTCACTTCAAAGGAATTGCCGATTCTGTACTGGAGTAAGTTCGAGTTCACCAACTAGCTGCATATTTTATATGTTTTTTTACGGTGACATAGTTGACCTTTTAACAAATAAACGAACCTTTCTAGACTAAATAGTTTCACGTGCAGGATTTCAAGGCAAGTATTATCTATGGGGAGTATTTAGGGGTAGTAAGCAGAGTAACGAATCGAATTCTCATTCATGTACAGAGAAATTGGATGCGATCATTCCGATAGCAACAGCACCTACAGAGTTACTGAGTGGTAATGCACATTCTCACGAGTTACGTTTGCTATTATTATTATTAATTCACCCGTTTCGAAATCTTGATTGCGATGCATTTGGCTTGGTATTTTCGACAGTTATACATGCCTTTCTTTTTCGCTTCGTTTCTTACTCTTTCTTTGTGGAAACTAGAAACAGATGGTACTAAAACTGAAACAAGAGGGAAACAACTAGATAATGGTTGGTTACACGCCTATCAATTGGATGCACCAAGAATCAAGGCAGAGTGCATTTACTGTGGATTTATTTCTTCGTATGGAGGCATTTCGCGCCTTAAGGCACATCTTGCGGGAGTTCACCCCAGAATCAGAGGGCTACCGGGTTGCGATAAAGTGTCGCCTGAAGTGAAGAAAATCATGTCTGATTGGTTCTATGAATGGGTGAAAAACTCGAAAGTTCTTTGGAACAAGAAAGTTAGAGGTATGCCGTATTTTATTCTGTAGTCTTTTTTGTCGCCGGAATGTATATAAGATATGTTTAATTTTTTTCATTTCTCTGATTTACGTATTAGCCGAAATGGGAAGGCGAGGTGATGTTGCTGTGGGACCCACCGAGCAGTCGGGATTAGCAGCACGTAAGAGGAAAGCAAAGAAATCGATCGCCTTATTTTCACCCGAAATAGAAGCTAGCGATATTCTGTATAAGAGGGGAAGGCCTACTGCACTCGATCAGATCACAAATACGAGCGTAAAAGATCGACTTCGAAAATCAATACAAGGGATGAACTCGAATCTACTTGAGATGCAATTTAAGATTCAATCACTTGAGAGACAGTTGGCTTCAATGCCTTAGCAGATTTTTGCACATTGATCCACATTTCAATTTTTAGCTGATGTTTTTTTTTTTTTTTCAATCTAAGTTCAGATATATGGATGTATTGTTGTCTTCCAAGGTGTAATTGTTCTATTTGTATATTGTCTAGTAAAACATATTTTCAGAAAATCAAATCAGATCGAAATTCGGAATCTCATACATATTCCATTTGCGATCTTCAAGAAAAAATTGGAAATAATTAGATCCAAATCCGGATATTTCGTTCCGAATTTCATATATCTTCAACTATTTTTGTAATAGATATGTGTAATTACTATTTTGGTGTATTATATTCATATGAATAATAGAATAAAAAGTTGTAGTCATAATTTATTACTATTAACAATTTTTATATATCTGAAAAATAATATTATAATAAATTAAAAATTAGTTAACTCTAAATAACTCACTTAAACATAAACCAAAGAGGACAATTCCAGAATAAATAAAGGAAATCAGGAAAACAAAAAATAAGAAAAAATATGCTGCCACGTGGCATTTCATCAAAACACATTTTCACACAATAAAACTAATAAAATATTCCAAATCCGATTATTAGATTCCGCATTTCTTTTTATTTCCCTCCCATGCATAACATGTTTTAATACTTTGATTCAGCAATTATGCTTTTCCCTGCTACATTTGTCGTCACTGCTTCTTCTTCACCTCTCTCTTTCTTCTTCAATTGTCCTTCACTAGGGTTTTGAAATTAACCCCAAACACAACAACACCATTCATGGTACTCTTCCTCCTAATTAATTCCGTCGTCTTTTTCATAACATTTTCTGATTTTTTATCTAATGGAGTATCTTACGTCACATTAGGATTTTTTTTTTTTTTTGCTGTTTTAATCATGTAGATTGTCTGATTCGTCTTTTCTCTTCCTACAAATTGTGTTTTTATTTTGGTGCTGCGTTTTGTTTTTTGTTTGTTCGCTTCCTTCCTGCTCCTGGTGGTAGTCAAAGTTATTTTTGCAGATTTTTTTTTTTTTTTTTGGTTAATGGTGGGGAGGAATTGGGGCAAATATTGACGAGTTAGTTGTCGCAGTAACTTTTCGTTAGTTTGCTCAATTAATCATCTCAATTTGAAATTGATTGATATTTCTCATTGTGATTCTGGTTTTCCATACTGTATTATCAACTGTATATCAAACAGCTTGTGTATCTATTACACAGGGGACAATATGCTTGCTGTGTGGCGATAGGGGTTTCGCTAAGGCCTTCGTGGACTGTGTCAATTGTCTCGATGCTTCTGTGCACCTGTAAGCCAACACAGTAATTGTGTGTGTGTGTGTGTGTGTGTGTGTGTGTGTGTGTGTGTGTGTGTGTGGGTGTGTGGGTGTGTGTGTGTGTGTGTGTGTGTGTGAATTAGAGATTTGAAAGTCCTGAAAAATCATCAATGTTCTTCATTGTTTTCAGTTTGATTACAGATTTTTTATGAACTCTTTTTTTTTTTTTGTTTGTTTTTTTTTTTTGGTTTCAGCTACTGTCTGGGACTAGATCTGGATGCGATAGAAGAAACTTGGGATGAAGATATTCATTGGGTTTGCGAAGAGTGTGATGAAACAGAATCATATATAGTTTCGACGGATATTGAACCCTTTTCCGAAATCAGAGAAAATGAAGACGATTCCTCGACAGTTCAAACAGAGGAGGAGCGTGTTTACGAAGATGACGTTGAGCAGTCATATGAAGGTATTACTCGTACGCAATTACTGTGGAAGGAAAATGCCAAGTGTAATTGGAGGAAAAAGAGAAGTGTTAAAAAATCAACTGTGGAGAAATACGAGCACAGACGTTGTAGTGGACCGTCCAACCAATCTTATGAGGAACACGTGAAAACGGACGTAAACGAGTGCACCAGATCAAAGGATGATGCTACACTGTCGTCTGAAATGAAAGAAAACGAGGCGCTCGGTTTAGAAAATCATTGTTCCGAAAACGACCATATTGAAAACGAAGAGGAAGAACCGATAGATGTAGAAAATGATTTTCGAGAAAATAATTTACTTATCTCATCTGTTGCGCCAGTTGTCATGCCAGTATGGAGGTGAGCAAGAGTTCTCATAGTATGGAAACAATATTACTTTCGGTTTTAGTTTACCGCTCTGCTGATTGGCGGTTTTGCTCTAATTAATGACAGGGGAAGTTTTAGTATTTGGAACGAAAATCATGATATAATAGATGGGATTCTTGCTCACATGTCGAACAAAGCATGCGAAAAAGTAAACGAGGAGGCGTCTCAGTTTCAAACGGTGCTTTATCTTGAAATGCTTCCAAAAACTGATGTATGGCCTAAAAGTTTCGAGGAATCAGAACCGACTGGTGATAGTATTGCACTATATTTCTTTCCATCAGAGATAAGGTATATATATTCGTGTTCTATTTTACTTTTTCACCCCTTCGATTTATGTGCTTTCTGATTCAACTAAGAGCCTTCAACATTTTATGCAATGCAATGTGAAAGCGAACGAATTTTCGACGGGTTGGTGGAGGAAATGATGCATAAAGAACTTGCGTTGAAAGCCCCTGTGCACAATGGCGAGCTTTTGATTTTCACTTCAAAGGAATTGCCAATCATGTACTGGAGTAAGTCCGAGTCCATTAACTTGCAAAATGTTTTTTCATTTTGACATAGTCCACGAAAATAAAAACAATAAGCAAATAAACAAACTTTTTTAGACTGAATAGTTTGCCGGTGCAGGAGTTCAAAGCAAGTATTATCTATGGGGAGTATTTAGGAGTAATAAGCAGAGTAGCAAATCGCATTCTCGTTCATATACAGAGGAATTGGATGAAAACAGCCCTACAACAACAACACCTACAAAGTTACCGAGTGGTAATACACATTCTCATACATTACGTTTGCTGTTATTCCCTACTCTATAAGATGACTGGAAAAATGTAACGGTGTTTCTAAATTTCGACTGTGATGCATTTGGCGGGTATTTTCGACAGTTAAATTTGCGTTTCTTTTTTTCTCATCTTCTTACTCCTTTTCCTTGTGGAAATTAGCAACGGATGGTGCGAAAACTGAAAGAAGAAAGGGGAAACAATTGGATGATGCTTGGAGACATGCCAATCTATTGGATGGATCGAGACAGAAGGCAGAGTGCAGGTTTTGTGGGTTTATTTCTTGGTACGGAGGCATTTCGCGCCTAAAGGCACACCTAGGTGGAGGTGAACCTAGATTTCGGTTACCAGGTTGCGATAAGGTGTCACCTCAAGTCAAGAAAGTGATGTCTGATTGGTTCACTGAATGGGTTAAAAGCACCAAAGCTGCTTGGACCACGGAAACGAAAGGTATTCCATGTTTCACCTTCATCGTGTGCTTATTTTAGTCGAGTCTTTTTGTGGTTAAATACTTGAGATATAATCGATTTGATTAGTGAACTAATTTCGATTTAAATCAGCTCCGTCTTGTGAAAGTTCAAGAAAATAACCCGTTTTGATTTTTCTTTCTCTGCTTTATGTATTAGCCGAAACGGGAGCATGTGTTAATGAAATGGACTAATACTTTTTTCTTCTGCAATTGCATTAATCCCTTGTTTTACTGATAGACTATTTTACTTGTAGTTATTTCAGCCGAAAGAAAAGGAAGACAGCCAGATAGTGCATGGGAACATGTAAAGCCGTTGAACGAGGCTAGGACAAAGGCACAATGCAATTACTGTGGCTTCGTTTCTTGTTACGGTGGAATTTCCCGTTTAAAGGCTCATTTAGCAGGCGGCTCTCCTCAAATGCAGGTAACGGGTTGTCTTCAGGTGCCGTTAAAAGTTCAAACAGTCATGGAACAGTGGTTTAATAGCTGGACAAGTAAGCTAATGCATTATAAGTGATCATATATACATTATAATAAAGTAATAATGTTACATGAAACAAATTTACTTGCACTACTTTTCTGTACAAACCATCGTTTGTTTAACGAGCTTTTTGTGTTTTTTTTCGAAATAGAAGGTAACGCTAATCCTTGTAAGAGGGGACGGACTACTCCGGATCAGATGACGAATACGAGCATGAAACACGTAAAGACTTCAAAAATGAATACAAGGGAAGACTCTCAATCTACATGAGATCGAATTTGAAATTCGATTACTTGAGAGTCAGCATGATTTACATTCAGATTAATTATTTTTGAAACTCAAGAAATTAGTTTTGGACAATTTACTGAGGCTTTGTTAAATATAAGAAAGTTAGTGAGACATCTTTTTTGTAATGTACTGGGAAATCATATGACCAGATTCTCTGTCCAACATTAATATTTGAAATGACATGTTTCTTTAATTCTTGTATATTAAAAAAAAAATAAAAAAAAGTCCTATGTAACTGTTCTTACAGGATAATAATGAGAAGGCAAATACTGCTATTTTGGTGTTAGTTATTAAAGTCGTTCGAATTTGCGTCTGTATCATAATCTGAAATTTTTATAATAATAAAGAATAAATAAGTTTAAATTATTATTTTGAAAATAGGTTAAAGGTACTTTCTTCTAAATAAAATAAAATAAATTGTTGTAGTACTGTGATTCACAGATTTGTTTTTTGTTATTATTATTATTATTATTTTTTTTTTAAGAAATAAAAAAAAAACAGAGAGAAGAATAAAAATATCGAATTCCGCCATTTTCGATTTCAAAGAATCAAAGCTTTGCTATCACTTTTCAGTTCTTGTTCTTGGAGTATTCTTGAGTGTTCTCTCTGTCAGTCATGGTATATCCCTATTCCCTCCTTTTCTTTTTATTTTTTTAATTCTTGAAACATTGCTGATTTTTTATCCGATGGAGTATTTTATGCACGTTGTGAATCTGTATATATCTGTGTGCGTATATATATATATATATATATATATATATATATATATATATATATATATATATATATATTTCCATATTATTAGTGTATGATGATTAAACTTTGTATAAATCCATGACACTCACAGGGGGAGATATGCGTGCAGTGTGGCGACAGAGGATTCACTAATGCCTTTGTGTACTGTGTCAAATGTCTCCGTTATGCTGTGCACCGGTAAGCATCTTCCCTCCCCCTCTCTCTCTCTCTCTCTCTCTCTCTCTCTCTCTCTCTCTCTCTCTCTCTCTCTCTCTCTCTCTCTCTCTCTCTCTCTCTCTCTCTCTCTCTCTCTCTCTCTCTCTCTCTCTCTCTCTCTCTCTCTCTCTCTCTCTCTCTCTCTCTCTCTCTCTCTCTCTCTCTCTCTCTCTCTCTCTCTCTCTCTCTCTCTCTCTCTCTCTCTCTCTCTCTCTCTCTCTCTCTCTCTCTCTCTCTCTCTCTCTCTCTCTCTCTCTCTCTCTCTCTCTCTCTCTCTCTCTCTCTCTCTCTCTCTCTCTCTCTCTCTCTCTCTCTCTCTCTCTCTCTCTCTCTCTCTCTCTCTCTCTCTCTCTCTCTCTCTCTCTCTCTCTCTCTCTCTCTCTCTCTCTCTCTCTCTCTCTCTCTCTCTCTCTCTCTCTCTCTCTCTCTCTCTCTCTCTCTCTCTCTCTCTCTCTCTCTCTCTCTCTCTCTCTCTCTCTCTCTCTCTCTCTCTCTCTCTCTCTCTCTCTCTCTCTCTCTCTCTCTCTCTCTCTCTCTCTCTCTCTCTCTCTCTCTCTCTCTCTCTCTCTCTCTCTCTCTCTCTCTCTCTCTCTCTCTCTCTCTCTCTCTCTCTCTCTCTCTCTCTCTCTCTCTCTCTCTCTCTCTCTCTCTCTCTCTCTCTCTCTCTCTCTGTGTGAGTAATATTGATAGTTGGAGTTCTAACAAAATCATCAATGTTCTTTATTCTGTTTCGTTCGATTACATATTTCGGTTAGTACAGATGATTTGATAAACAACCCTTTGTTTGTTTTTTTGTTTGCTGTTTTTAGTAAGTTGTAAGCTCTCGTAAATTCAGAGGAAAAACCGAAAAACGACGGCTTTTGAAAGGGTTTCTTGATTTTCTTTTTTGCTGTTTATTGTTTATTTTTTTCAGCTACTGTCTGGATGTAATACCAAAGACTTTCGATGAATACGTCCATTGGCTTTGCGATGATTGCGAAACAGCGGAAAAAAACCGCGACAATAATTCCATCACATCCAAGAACAGAGCTACAGTTTTGAAGAATGTTCAAGAAATCTCCGAAAATGGAAAAAGGAAAAAAGATTCCTTATCAGTTCACACAGAGGAGCAACCGATAAAGGCCAAATCCAATCCAAGGAAAAAGAGAGGTGTTCAAAAAACAACCCTACGCGATTCCACTACGCTACTTTCTAAAACAACCGAAGAAAACGAAACAAGTGTACAAGAAATAAACGAGCGTATCAAAATCGAAGAATCGGAAGACAAAGAACAGGGTTTTCGAGAAAATTTAAGCGTCTCATCAGCTGAGCCAGTTTTGAGGCCAATATGGAAGTGAGCGAGAGTCGTAAAAATTTGGACATGAAATTACTCTGTGTTGACGATTTTTTATTTTATTTTTTTAAATAAATAATTTGTCTGGTGTTTGATAAATGACAGGGGATGTTTCTCGATTTGGGACGAAAAACACGACATCGATGGGATTACAGCTCACACGTCCGTCAAAGCATGCGAAAAAGTACACGAGGAGGCAACTCATTTTCAAGAATCGCTCCATTTTAAAATGCTTCCGAAATTCGATATTTGGCCCAAACGTTTCGTGGATGCAGAACCGAGCGATGATAGTATCGCACTCTATTTCTTTCCATCCGAGAGTGGGTATAACTTCTAGTTTACTTTATTCCCCCCCCCCCCCCCCCCCCCCCCCCCTCCCTCTTCGATTTATGATTGAACTAAATCTTGATTCTTTTTTTTTAAGCGATACAAAATTCGACAAGTTAGTGGCGAAAATGATGCGTGAAGAACTTGCATTGCAAGCCTTTGTGAAGAATGCGGAGCTTTTGGTTTTCACTTCGACGGAATTGCCAGTTTTGCACCAGAGTAAGTTTCGAGTCCAATTCGTCAAACTTGCTATACATATTTTTCAAATTTATTTTTTGCGAGAAAAAATATAAATAAATAAACGAACTTTTTGCGGTGCAGGATTTCAAGGCAAGTATTATCTATGGGGAGTATTTAGGGCTAAGCAGCGTAGCGAATCACATACGACGAATTGATATGTTCTAGAAGTTTCTAGAAACTTTGTTCCGTTTCGGCTCGATTTCTAACATGGAATGTGGTTGATATATATAAACCATAATGGTTATTCAACCTTGAAGAAACATAATAGAGTAGTTGTTAACAAATTGATCATTGTAGTTTGCAAATGGGGTGTTGGTGAAACAAAAATATAATTTGATGGGGTAATTTTTTATTTCTTAAAAGTTAGCTGGTCATTTTAGTAATTAGAACAAATACTAGGTAGCATAGCTGTCAGCAATTTTGTTTTCATTATAATTTTAGCTTATTCAACTGTTAATTTGTTAATCAGTTTTCAGCAATTTTGTTTTCATTATAATTTTAGCTTATTCAACTGTTAATTTGTTAATCAGTTTTCCCCTTGCTAAAAAAATAAAATAATAATAATAATAATAGTATTAAAAATTTATAAAAAAATTATATATTTTTTTAATATCAATTATTTAAAAATTTATAAAAAATCTGTAATATCAATTATTTACTGTTCACATTTTACGCAGTCAAAAAGGTTAAAAAGGATGTGTTTCCAGAGAGATTGATGGGTAACATGTTTGACATTATTAAGCCAAATAATTAAATAATGTATTTATTTATTTATTTATTAAATATATGTTTGAACAAAGATTAATTTATATATTTCAAAAGACGGACGAATTGAATCACATGGACAGTAGATTTTTCTAATCATTATACAATTAATTACGATAATCATTAATCACACGTCTCCGTGTATTAGGTGGACGGATATTTAAATTACTTGTCTACTTTAATATAATCTCTTTTTCAATGCTATATAGGTGGTGTTTTTAAAAGCAGATGTTATGTGAGTTAAGTTGGTTTTACGTGTTTATTTTTAATAATCGAGAGTATTTGTAAATTTATTGAAAAATTAACTTTAATAGAAAAAGATCATGTGTGCTTAACAAATAATTATAGCTCAAATTGAAGTTGTTTATTTTAAAAAAAACAAAAGTAAGAGTTCATTTGCAAACAGATGATGAACGAAAAAAAACTTATAATCTATTTGTAAAAGTTTTTGCAAACACCACCAAAATAACTTGTTTAATCTGTGCGCGTTAGCGTTAACCTTAAATGATACTTAAATATTTACTAAAAAGGAGGGGGAAGAAAACCCTAAAATTCAAACAGGGATATGCTCATTCGGCTTATCAGATCCTACAACGTAACTATTGAAATACATCATGTTGTTTGGAACCGTAAATCTACACAAAAAACTATACAATAAATACACATACATATGTGTGTGTGATTATGCGTAGATCAACGATGTAAAACTATATGGTGTATTTTCACCAGATATTTATGCTCGGTTCATCGAAAAACCATAATTAATATCAAATTTTATTAGTAGATTTAGTAAAAAAAATCAAACATTTATAGTATATATTACATCCAATACAAGAAATAGAGATTTGATAAAATCCAATTAATTGAATCAAAATAGATTCGATTAATATAATCATGATTAAAACTAAGTTTTGACTAAGTAAACACATTTACAAAGGTGCAAACAAACAAGAACAAAAGATCCAGTAATTCTTGTTTTAAAAATTGACAATCCCAAAGTAAAAAGCTACATGACAAAATTTATATTTTAGGATTACTATAATAAAAGTCTACAACAAAATACAAAAATCTGATGTATATATATATATATATATATATATATATATATATATATATATATATATATATATATATATATATATATATCATGCACGTGGGCCCACAAAAATAAATTTTCAACTGTAATAAAAAAAATTAAAAAATTAAAAATTAAATAACCTCCAATGAGAAGAAGCCCCCACTTGCTTGCAGAACGTGTGATGAATTTACAATTCAGTCCCTTTCTTGTTTCCCCATCATCAAATCGCCATTGAAGCCAAGCTCCAAACAAAGAAATTAATGTAAGAATATTCTACCATATCATTATTTTCTGTGTGTTTATATATATATATGATTATTAATTTACATATCGAATAAAGAATGGAAGAGTTCTAGAGTATTTGGAGAAGGGGTGTTGATGCGAGGTGAGATGAAAGTTGAGGGACTAGGTTGCAAAATGAAACTGTTGTCGTAGTAATAATTTAAGGGGTTATTATTATTATAATAATTATTATTATCTGATGGGAGAGAGAAGAAATTAGGTGGGATTAATGGCGGAAGAGAGTTTGGATTTGGTGATAAGATTCCCGGGAATTGTCCTGTATTTATTTGTACGTCTGTTCCTTCAAAGAATCCCATGTTTTGATCGTCGAGATTGCTGACGTGTTGCTGTTTTCGTCCTCCGTCGGGGGATTTTGTTTTCTCGATGGAGGCGAAACGGGCCGCCGGAGATACTGCGCCGCCGTCGGCGGCGAGGGCGAAGGCGGAGGAGGAGGAAGAGGCGGAGGGCGAGTAGTTGTTGTTCGGGCCGGTCAAACGTTGGACCAGTGACATGAACTCGTTAGGGTTTGCATGGATTATCTTCGGGGAGACCGTGTATATTATCACCGGCGGACGCGGCGGCGCGTGGTGGTGGTGGAACGGCTGGGATGCTGCTGCTGCTGCAGTTGCTGCTGGCGGAGCCATCGGCGGTTTTCGGATCTTGTGGGAGTCTTTGCGGACTCTGAGCGGCGCCGGGCGGGGGCCTTGGAGCTCCTTCCTCGGCGAACCGCGGCCGGAAGGGACGTCGGAGAAATCCATGGCGGCGGTGCGGCGGCGATGGTGTCGGCTGGCGATGGAGGATTATTAATATGGGTTTTTTTTTTGGGTGATGATAATAAATGGTGGTAGGTTTAGTATAATTTATCAAAGTATATATTACTAGTCAATGAAGTATGGGGATTATATATATGTGCTGGAAATTAATTTTTAAATACAGTATTATTTTATTAACTATTATTGTATTGTTTTATGGTTATTGAATTTTGATAAATGTTTGAACTTGTCAAACATTAATTATTTGCCACGTAGGATATTTGGTTGATGACGAAGATTGTCATGTAAGCATTAAATATTCCTGATTGGCTGCCACGAGGTCACTATTAGATGCCGGTGATAATCTTCCTCATATTATTATTTACTGACTAAAATAACATTTGTCTTTTAATAATTTATAAGAAATAATGTCTGAATTAAAGTTGAATTAATAAGGTCAAAGTAGAAAAATATATATTTAATACAGTATTGAAAATGTAAAATAATAAGTGATATAATAATACAAAAATATTTTTAAAAAATAACAATTATAAGGCGTAAAAAATAGTCGTTTTAACCATTTGATAATTAATATGGTGTTTATAGATTTTAAAGTAAGAACTAAATTTATTATAGATTTTGTTAGTTTATTAATAGTCTTCTTGTATTTGTATATAATATGGACAAATTATTAACTTCAACAAAACTTAAGTCTATCTTACAAAGTTTATGGATCTTGAAATTCCAAATGAAAATAGTAAATTTAATCAAGTTTGTAGAAGCTATTAATATTATTAATATTAGTGGAAAAACATTGGTCAATCATCTTTTTAGTATTAACTGCAAAAAAAGTAAAAAATAAAAAATAAAAAATAAATCTGGATATCAGTAGCCACTTAGACAATGATAAGGACAGTGAACAAAAGCTGGTGATTGGCTAAGTTGCAAGATTCGACCCATAACCCGAATCCAGGTCAATCACCCGACCCGACCCGACCAGATTGACCAGATCCAATATGACATGACATGGTCCATCTGCATAATTAATTGCAATACGAGTAAAGAAGAATCCAATGGCTGAAAATTAGCTTGGCCAATTCATGCTAATAATAGTAAACATCGGTCAAGGTCCTGTTCCGGTTTGAATTTTCCAGACTAAGTCACGGCTCACTCAAATAATAACAAATCTATATCTATATATATATATATATATATATATAAGAAATTCGACACGGGCTCGAGCTTAGTTATGAAACAATGCTAAAATATGAACTAAAAATAATTCAAGTTAGATGAACTCGATTCGTGTTAAGGCTCGATCAAAGTCTGTTCTAGTTCGACTGGATTGCTACTCGGATAAAGTTCATGTACACACAACTATAAAAACTCGATAATAATTCAAACAAACGACAATGGTTTTTGTGCTCATCTCGTCTCGGTTCATTTATACCTAGTATTATGTTGCGAAATTTAACTGTTTTGCTAACCTTACTGCCTAAGTCCCCTGAAATCCCCACCATCTAAGTTAGATTTAATTGCATATAAAACCCCTCACACATTGAAAATTACCCAAACCTGCCTGATAATATGCACTTAACAGATATACCAAACAAATCCTAACCAAATTTATAGACAGAAAAAAATATACACAACAAAAAACATCAGTGTTTACTTACAAGACAGAAGCACCATCAAGTACAAGTGAAGCTCAGGCAAAAGAAGTCACTCCTAACAGAAACTAAACATCACTCCGAAGAAGTTATCCAAAAAAGTAACCCTCGTCTTCGGTTTGTATTAAAGAAGTATTCGAAAACAGCACGTCAAATATTCACTCCAAGGAATCCTGCAAAGCTTCGAACATAGGAAGCTGCAGCAACAAAAATATTCTCGTTCGCCGCCCTCCGTTCTCTAGGCTGATATTCACCAGGCAAACCATCCCTTACGTAAACGCGAGGGTGATTTTTCAACCGCTCTTTGATGGCATTTCTCGTAATCGGATCAACCTCGTACGGAATGCATACTTCAAAGTAGCTGTCTGGATTTGAGGCGCGCCAGACTTCTTCCGGAGTTGTACATTCTTTTATTTGATTAGGGTCCACCACACAAAAGACCAACCTCAATTCGTCCTCTTTCGAAACTGCAGAAAAAAAGAAATAGATAAGAATTTTTAGCACTAATAAGAAAATCCCAAATGAATATACAGTTTTGTCTTAGTTTAAGAATACAAGATTTTGTTACATCAACACTGAAGTCCAACGAAATTCGATTTCATTATCATATTGTGCCAGGGAATCAAGAAATCTGTGAGAGGTTCTCGGAAGAAATTTATTAAGCCAAATTCAGAATAAAGCCTGTTTTGATTAAGATTACCCGAGACTGTATAATCAAATATAAAATAAGTATGATACTGAACCAGGGATTCAAGAAAACTGTGATACTTCAGACAGAAAAAAATAATACACATAACATGGTCTTAGTTAAGATTACAAGATATGATATTCCAACTTCCAAGACTGCAGTCTAATGAAATTCGATTTCATTATCATATTGTACTAGGGAATCAAGAAATCTATGAAAGGTTCTTAGAAGATATGCAACAAGCCAAATCCAAAATGTAAAGCCTGTTTTAATTAAGATTACCAGAGGTAATATTAAGCGAGAAGACAAAAACCTGACTGTATAATCCAATGCAAAATAAGTATGATATCGGACAAAGGAATCCAAAAATTAAGGAGCATAATAAACCTTAACAATGAAAAGCTTGTTCAAGAATATAAATCACAAAGGAATGCTAAAGCTAAAGCACCAACGGATACGATCTCTTGGAATTCCTAATTTAATCACACAAACGCAGGAATAATTTTGAAGAAATTTATTATTCGATAACCTCTACGGCACATTATTTCTACCCTTAAGTAACCTAATGTGACACCGTCTCTCTAACCAGAGGTAATATCAAGTAAAAACACAAAACGTAACTGTATAATCCAATACAAGATAAGTATAATATTGTACTAGGGATTCAAGAAAACTGTGATATTCCGTTCAGAAAAGAATTAAATACACATAATAAACCCTAACAATGAAAAGCTTGTTCAAGAATATAAAACACTTAAGAAAACTAAAACACATTGGATACAATCTCTCGAAAATCCCAAACTAATCATACAAACGCAGGAAGAATTTTAAAGAAATTTACTGTTCGATAACCTCTACGGCACAAGATTTCTCCCCTTAAATAACCTAATTCGATACCACCCACTCTGACATACTGCTCGAGGATTGAACTACACAAATCCAACTAATAAGAAACGGAACAGAACTAAATCATGCAAACTACTGAATTCACTAACAAAACTCGATGCTAATAAGAAAAGTGATAATCCTAAATAAACTACACGACTACAAATCGTGAAATCGCATCGAAAATTGAAACGCAAAACACCGACTATTTTTTCCGAATTACAATTACCCAGCTCTGCACAGAATCGCACTAAAAATTATCTGATTAAACATCGAAAATAAATTAACAAGCCAAATTCCCAACGCATAAACCCTAAATCTCAGAAAAACCAACGCGTAAAACTCGAACAATCGAAAAATCAGCGGAGAAAAAAAAATCCAAAACCCTAACAATGAATTTTACATGAATTTACGGATGAACGTTTATAATTAGAATGTACTTAAGAGGGGGAATTTACCATTGGGGGTGTGGAAGGCGAAAATTGTAAGCATTTGCGCTTTTTGATAGAGTTCCTTCTTCGCGTTCGTTCTTCTGATCTCCGTCTGTGCGAAGAGGGAGCTCCGACTGAACACAGTTATACAGTTATACTACATGCAACACAATCTTTTGAAATTATGTTTAAATTATATTTAGACCCCTCAAATTTATAGGTTTATACAATCCTTCCCTTGTATTTAAATCTGAAAATCTTGAAAGCCCATTACAATTGAGTCTTGCCGTTTCAATAGTGAGGCCCAATTACTTGGTCTCCAACAAAAGATTTAGTCCACGAGAAACCTGTGGAACATCGATAAATTAATAAATTTGATTTAGTTAATAGAATTTTGTTGGTCCCGCGGTATTAATTTATTGAGGTTTCACAGTATATAGTAATAGGGTGATTGGAATTAGGACTTGTGCACAATTTTCGATTTTTTTTTTCCGGAAACGAACTAGTTCCCAGTTAAGTTCTAAATTAATTAAAAATTGGAGTCTCGGAAATTAGAATGGAAAAACTTACTCCAAAATCTGAAACTTTCAGGAATGAGCGGAATTCGAAATATTCCAATTTTTAATGGACTATGTGAAATACATAATAACTTTGATGTGGGAATTTTTTTGGAATGTCCGGAATTATTTTCAAAGATTAAAATCTGATCGGAAATCGAAGCCTCGAACTAGTTCCCAATTAAGTTCTAAAAAAATAAAAAAAAATGGAGTTTCGGAAATTAGAATGGAAAAACTTATTCCAAAATATTCCAATTTTTAGCGGACTATATGAAATACATAATAACTTTGATATGGGAATTTTTTTTTAATGTCGGCCGGAATTATTTTTAAAGATTAAAATCTGATAAGAAATCGAAACCTCATATACATTCCGATTCCAATCCAAAAAAAAAAAAAAAGATATCCGGAATTCCGGGTGCAAAATATCATTGATAGTGAGAAAAATTCAGATCTGAAGCAACGGAAATCGAATTTTCCACCCCTAGTAAGTAATAAGAGGTTCGAAATCGTTCCTAAGGTGACCTGAGAAATCAGTCTCTTCACTCAGCCATAAGTCTTGAAAATGACTTTTGTTTTTATTACATAAGCACACACACAGTTGTTTGTTGTGGTCACTTGTTTTTCTCCATTGATTTGTCAATTGTCATATTTATAAAGTTTGGTGTCGAAAAAGTTGGACGAAAACGACACACTCTCAAAAGTAAATAATTATCGACGAGTGTGGCGAAACTATCATGCATCGTTTTTCTGTTATTATTACAACATTATATATTTTATTCGACTTGTCTTGTCAATATTTCTTCCGTAGTCACAACTCGTAACCCTCAAGTACTAGTCATCAGTAAATGGTGACGACTTAGTTGATAGAGTAAGAGAACGCAGTGCTATCTATGTAATCTTGATTGAATCTCGTCGTCTTTAAAGTCTTATTAACTAAGCGATAACTTTATGGTGCTGTTTTATCAATTTATTATAAATAATCATTCACTCGTCGAATATTTAATATATTATGCTATTTTTATAAATTTTGTCAGCGATCGTGTCTATTAATTTATAGAGGTTAAACTGTTGTATTGTGAAAATGTAGCTTGCCCTTTATACGAAGGCACCCGGTAAATGGTCCTGCAACTGACTGCAACTTATTGTTGCACAATTAATATTTGTACTATTTATTTTGCAAATGTCAAAATCTTCATACTTTTTTGTAAACTTATGATTCAAAATATTCACGCAATCTGCAGAGGTTGTGTGTCTGATTTTTTGTTAAATAGTAGCTCACCCATGAACTGTCAATTTTCAAATTAAATTAATCGTAAAAATAAAATAAAAAAATCCGGTGATTTATGAAAGTATTTGAGATCGACCGCACTTGATTTTATGAGATGGTAGCTTTACATTACAATCAACTAGCTCGTTTTCTCGAGTTTTGTCGCTAAAATTTTCAACTTTATTATACTTCTCTTAAGAATGATCGATAGGATCAATTTACTAATTACAATTACGAGCTGCGCATGTGCATGAAATAAGGGTATAATTTCATTTGACGTAAACTATTTTGCTTCGTAGATATGTTCGTGTTTCGGACCAGCAGCTTTTATCGATCGAAGAAACCATCGCGTTCATCAAATGCTAATCTAACGGGAGAAATATAATTAAGAAGCATATGTACTTAATCATATATTATAGGCATTTCTAAAATGTCTTTAACCGGAAAATCGAACACTAACTTTCGACAAATCCTCACCTAAAAGCATATACGTTGTACTCTCACTTTCAACATATATTCCTTTATATATATATATATATATATATATATATATATATATATGTATATATCAACCTGAGTCTCATCAAATCATTCAAGCTGTAAGCTTATTATTTCACTCACACATTGTTCAAATGTATAATCTTTTACAATTTATTTCCAATTTATATAATTTTTCAATTTTTTGTTATGTTATTATAATTACATTAAACTTGTTATATATATATATATATATATATATATATATATATATATATATATATATGTATACTTAACGAAATAATAGCTGTTATGTATATAATTGTGCCGTTTTCGTAATATTATTGCCCATCGATCATTTTCTTATCAACTTTCTTTTCGATGGTGCAGCTGTTAAGGTATTAATTAATTAATCAGAACTAATGGAGGAGATGAAGGCAAACGAACCACGGTTAAACGAACAAGAAGTTGATACGAGTAGTAGAAAAACTCTGCTGAAAATGAGAAGCTTCGATCTAAATATTAAGGAATATTCCCCGACCAAAAATAATACTATGCGCAAAGCGAAGTCGTTGAGCTCTCATTTTTTAGTAAACATTGATGAAATAATCAACTCGTGTGTCGAAACAGACTCGTTTGTAAGTAATAATCCTCGTAGGATCGACGAAATCGGTCTCCTCTCAGTTTATGAATCGAAACACGATCCCAAATCAGGTATATTATGCATGCATTATTAAGTATAGTTTAATTTTTTGGTCGAATTAATTAATGAAATTATTTTTATTTTTATGTAATTAATAATCAGATTTATCTGTTGAAATTGAAGAGGAGGATCCTGATTCATGTAGTTGGACAAAAATACAGATTGAACCAGCATTTGGTATTTCTCTCAAGGTAAATAATTATATTATTATATATATAATATAAATTAATATTTCACAAAGAAAATTAAAATGCTGATTAAAAAAAAAAATTATTTCTTTAATTTGTTACATATTATTACAGTTTGAAGATGTCAATTACAAGGTAAGAATTAAGGGAAACAAAAAATCGGACGTCGGAAAAAATATACTACAAGGGGTGAGTGGATCGGTTTCTCCGGGGGAGGTTCTTGCCCTAATGGGGCCCTCCGGTGGCGGCAAAACCACCCTACTCAATCTCCTTAGCGGCAGAGTTAAATATAACGGTGGCACCATAACTTACAACGATCAGTTGTACTCGAAATCGTTGAAACGCAGGTAATATTTAATTAAATCACCCAAAATATAATCGAACATTATATTTGATCTTGGCTAATGTAGCATAATTTTATTTATTTAGGATTGGATTTGTATTTCAAGATGATGTGGTATTCCCACACTTAACCGTAAAAGAGACGCTAACGTACTCTGCATTGCTTCGTCTTCCCAAGAAATTGTCGATAGAACAAAAGAAAGAAAGGGCAATGAACGTCATTTTAGAGCTTGGACTAGAAAGGTAGTAACTAACTACTTTCTCGATAATTTTTTCGGGTTTTTTTTTTGTCGAAAATAAATAATTTCAAGAATTGTGGTTTATTATTTAGGTGCCAAAATACGATGATCGGTGGCACATTTGTGAGGGGAGTATCGGGGGGCGAACGGAAACGAGTTTGCATAGGCAACGAAATTCTTCTCAATCCTTCACTTCTTTTCCTAGACGAACCAACTTCCGGATTAGATTCCACTACCGCCCTTCGTATAATTCAAATGCTCCAAAAAATCGCTCGGGTATTATTATTATTTTTCTTTTTTCGTACAATTTCCATTAAAAAAATCATTTTTTTTTAAATTTTATTTTGTTACATAGGCTGGAAAGACAGTGGTGACTACTATACACCAACCCTCGAGTAGATTATTCAGCAAATTCGACAAATTAATTCTAATGAGTAACGGATGCTCGTTGTACTTTGGGAAGGCCTCGGAAGCAATGCTGTACTTCTCTTCGATCGGATGCTCTCCACTCATTGCAATGAGTCCACCCGAATTCTTGATTGATCTTGCAAATGGTAATATAAAAGACAAGTCTATCCCTTCGGTTCTCGAAGATAAATTTCTACCGGGAGGCGAATTTTTCGAAACTAAAATCAACGGGCCTTCTCCTTTTGATGTCCATGAGGTAAAAAAAAATTAATATTTTTTTTTAACTCAAATTAGTATAATCTTGAATAAATTGTTTTTCTTGTAGTATCTTTTGGAGGCTTACGAATCGAGATCTTGTAATGTGGAGAGAATACCAAAGTGTGAGCCCGTTACGCTGAATAACGGGCTTTGGCGGAGGAACAATACCGAAGAAATGGGAGCAAATTGGAATTCACAATTCTCTATACTATTTAAAAGAGGCCTTAAGGAAAGGCGACACGAATATTTAAGCAGTCTTCGTGTTATTCAAGTTGTATCAACCGCATTTATTGTGGGATTACTTTGGTGGAATTCGAATGCTTCGCCCTCAAATAGCGTTCAAAATCAGGCGAGCTTTATTTCACAATTTATAAAAAAAAACCCGATTTTTTTTTAAATTGTACTAAAGTTTTTTTTTTTTTTTTTTTAATAGGGGGGGCTATTGTTCTTTATTTCGGTGTTTTGGGCATTCTTTCCGGTTTTCAACGCGATTTTCACATTTCCACAAGAAAGGGCAATGTTGGCAAAGGAAAGATCGGTCGATATGTACAAGCTTAGCGCGTATTTGATAGCGAGAAATACGAGCGATCTTCCTTTGGATCTCTTGCTACCAATTATATTCCTCATCATAATTTATTTCATGGTTGGATTAAAGATGACCTTCTCTGCTTTTTCACTAACTCTTTTCACAATTTTCCTCAGCATTATTGCTGCTCAGGTAAAAGTCGAAACACATATATAAATCAACTCTTTAATTTCGATCGAAATTAATTAATTAAATATTTTTCGAATTTTTTTCTTTCTCAGGGATTAGGACTAAGCATAGGTGCGGCATTCATGGATGTGAAGAAAGCGACAACGTTGGCTTCGGTTATCGTGATGACATTTATGTTATCCGGTGGTTTCTTCATCAAGGTATACGATGATTTAGTCTCGTATTTCGATGAAAAAAAGTACGACATTATTAAAATAAAGGCATTATATTAAACTTGACGTACGATTTTCTTTTCTTTTTTTTCTTTTTTTTTTACTATGGTACGTACCGTGCAGGAAGTGCCTCGATTTATGTCGTGGATTAAATACGTATCGTTGAATTATCATACGTATGGATTGCTAATGAAGATTCAGTACAGCTGCTTTGGGGGTGAATCTGGATTATCACTAATTTGTGATTCTCCTCTGATTAAGGGGCATAAGCTTGATTATGGTGGAGTTGAAATTGGAGCAATGTTTGCTATGATCATAGGTTATCGGTTAATTACCTATGTTTTGCTTAGGACAATGAAATTGAGGACTGAGGCATAATACATATATTTTTCTTTTTTTTTTATATATGTTTTATTTATTATTATTTTTTTCTTTTATGTTTGAATAATTTAAGAACATGAAATAATATGTTCATTTTGTTGGGCTGGACGAGAATGAGTGAGGCCCATACTTATTATTGGACAAATTCAATATATGTTATTCGGTTTATTGTGATTTTTGGATTTTTAGGACCTTTAAGATTTTTTATTTTTTATTTTTTTTACTCATAACATTTTAGGCAGATTACGGCCACCCATGAGTTATGGTCAAATTACGAAACCCCCCTTCTTTTTGGGTAATTACAGCTACTCCCTCAACTATATATTATCTTACGAAAATATCCCTCCAAAGGTAAATTTAGGGTTGTTAAATCGGTAAAACCGAACTGAAATTTTGGTACGCCAACTTTTCATACCGTTTACCGAACTAAATATATGATTTGGTTCGGTAAATAATCAAGTTACATAAATTTTATGTAAAAATATTTAAAAGGAGGGAGTGGCACTAATTATCCAAACAAGAGGGATTTTTCGTAATTTTACCATACCTCGGGGTGGCCAAAATTTGCCCTAACATTTAACTTCATAATTGAATTTCAAACTAGTTTATCCTAAATTCACATTTTAGTTTGATGATCGTGGAATTGCGCCATCATTAATTGAATTTCGAACATATTTCAAGGGAGAAAAAAAAAAAGAGTAATATAATTGGTGGAGTAGGAGAGTGCGGTTTCCAAAGATTCGATTTCGATTTTGTTTCCAATACCTCCTAAGTCGAACTCGTTGTGCGTGATCTGTCCAGCACGGTTTTCCATTTATTGTGTGGTTTGCATACTATTGCACGAGAAATTGTGACAAATTGTAAGAAAAATAGTAAGAAATGAGCTATGGGGAGGTAAGTAGTGTGGATCTATCTCACCTATCAAATGTTCCAACAAATAATCATGCTAAGAAAATGACCGAAAACACCCACGTGAACTATTGTTGTCCTAATGAATTTACAACGCACCACAAAAGATTGATACAAAAAAATAATTGATCTTACCTTGATGTTTTTTATAACTTGTTTTGTAAGAATTTAACTCATTTGTACAATTGGGAAAAATGGGAGTTATGGATATCATACATTAGCATTTACTATTTGCCTGGTTGAGAGTGGTAGGGATGGGGACAACGAATTGCTATCAAACCAACTTAGATGTAATAATTATTAATGTCTTCGTTTTAATATATTGTTGAGAATCGGGTTGTCGACGCGGGCGAATTCAGGGGTTTTTTTTTTCTGGGAGGTCAGAATATGCGGGTCGTTTAAGAGAAGACCAAAAATTAGAATTGGGTTGTCGACACGGGCGGATCCAAGGGTTTTTTTTCCGGGAGGTCAGAATATGCGGGTCGGTTAAGAGAAGAAACAAAATTTATAGACTAAAGTGTATAAACTTGAAAGTTTAGGGGTGAAAGTTTATTAACTAAAAGATAATATCGGGCTTTTCAAGACCCGTTATAAGATAAACAAGAGCCCAGCCCAAGATCCAAAACAGTGAATGGTAATTAGCAAAAGATTATTTTATTAAAGAAAAATAAAATAGGAGAAGATTATGTTTGACTTTGAGAATATTGAATCTAGGTTGACTTCTGCAATTAATTAAAGTGGATTTAATTAGGGGGAATGACGTGCAGTGCGATTAACCAGACACTGAAATCAAAGTAAATTAGATATTGAAATTGAAATGATTAAATAATAGTAAAATAGTTTTACTAAAGTTTAAGAAATCATAGAGTGAGGAAATAATGCCACGTAGGCACATGGGCACGTGGAATTCAGCAATTCCTCCCTCGTGAAGCTAACACAGGAATTAATGAACTGTTAATTACACTAACTAAATCTTCGTCGATCCCTAGACCAGTGTGAAATTCTCTGCATTTGGTCTATGCCTTGCCGACGGCATATGGTAAAATTAAATTATTATTTTTCCTCCTCATAAAATAAAATTATTATATAATTTAATCAATTTATTTTTCTGAAGAAAACAAATTCTGAAATTGTCCCTTTTTTCTTTTTACCCGCCATACAAAATTAGTTACTTTTCTAGTTCACAATCGAAAATCGATCTCGGTTTCGATTTCGATTTCAATTCAGATGCTACTAGTTTAATAAAATAAAAGTATATAATTGTGCAGCTTCAATTTTTATAACGGGTCGTCGAACAAATATGAATCATGTTAACCGAACATATTATTAGCGGATAAGAGTTGGTCGACATATGTAGTGGAAAATAACTAAGTGATAGTACCTATCAAAGAAAAAAGAAAAAAGAAAAACTAATTGACAGTTAGTCTATTCGAGTTTAGAACAACTAATTATGAAGGAAGTACAAAAAATAATAAAGGATGAAAAGGAAAAGGTAAAATAACAGGAGGACCAGGATGCAAAAAAAGGAAATGACAGCGAGGAAGGGGCTTGACTAATAAGCATCAATCACGGTCAGAGAAGGCCCAATGAGGAAATGCCACGTTAGACAAACGTAAACAGATAGCCATAATTCCCACACAATGAATCATGACGTGTCCTTTAGTATTAACATGCCATATTTTTGCATCACATGCTCTTTCTTTCTCCTAACGGCTCGCTAACCGCCCATTTTGTTTGTCTCTAATCATCTTTTTTATTTGTTCTAAAAATAATAAAATTATTAATAATAATTTTATTATTTTACCCATTTCACTCATGCACCAAATAATATTTGCACACACTATACACATAAGCCCAATGCTTCTATTCGCTCTACTCTCTTCTTACGTGCAGACGTGTTACATTTTGAAGTCTTGCACGTTGAATTTTAAAAAACGGGCGACGGGAAAATTTGAATACATAACATTTTATTTTAGTTGACTCTAGTACCATATTGAATGACCACATCATCTAAGAAATTAACACACACAGAGATATCGAACGATTGGTTTGATTAATCGTTTCTTATTAGAGCATGAGCTTGAAAACCTCAAAAGCTTTGCTATCCTATTAACCTTAAACAATTAATTACATCCTACTAAATTGCAAAACTTTTATTTTAATTAGTCAGATTGTCCTTAAAAAATCTTTACAAAGTCCTAGTGTTGCAAGTAGAGTGTAAATGAATCGAGACGTGAGAGCTATCTATATGCATGGATATTCAAGTATTTTTGAGTTTCAGAATTATGTTCGAGTGTGGCCGGCTAGCTTGGTATATAAGAAATTGAATTGAACTCGAACATGGTTTATAAAATATGTATTGATTCATTAACTTAACGAACCAAGCTCGATAACAGTCGTCTCGACTCATATGTTTAATTGAGTAGTTTGGTTTACCTTTCAGTGTAGTAACTAACCAAAAAGAGTGCTCAGATCACAACTTCAGACGCGTATATATATTTTAATAATTATTTATAGATTAAAATATATTTATTTAAAAAAATGAACATATATCAAAGAAAAAGGATTAATTAATAGAACTCATAAACACACACTAGCTACTACCAACCCTCTAGTCATATATGTATAGTATCTACCATCTATATATATATATACACACACACATACATACATTCCCTCCTAACTCAAACTATCCACCACACCACACCACACTATCTAATAATATTTCTTTCTTGAAGAAAAAATAAAATAAAAATCAAATCTTTTTGCAAAAAATGTTCATTAGTACCACAACAAGTGATCATCATCAATACTCAAACTCAATTGTGGAGTGCCCACCACCATTGAGGCCGATGATCATGGACACAAATTCCAGAAAATGGAACTTCACCACCAAAATCGAGACGGCGCCAAACTGCCCTAGATGCGCTTCCTCCAACACCAAATTCTGTTACTACAACAACTACAGCCTCTCTCAGCCGCGCTACTTCTGCAAGGCCTGCCGCCGCTACTGGACCAAGGGCGGCTCCCTCCGTAACGTCCCCGTCGGCGGCGGCTGCCGCAAGACCCGCCGCTCCCGGTCCTCATCCTCCTCCGCCGCCGCCGCCGCAGCCGGCGGCGGCGGCGGCAGCCACTCCGGCGGAGAATCGGAGGGGTCCACCACGTGTATCGATCTGGCGGCGGTGTTCGCTAACTACGTGAACCAAAATGCGGAGGACAACGACGAGTCGTTTAGCTTTAGCCCCGGGGGTAGCAGTGGCTCGTCGGAGAATAATGTTCATCAGGTCAATGGAGGATGCTTGGATTTGGTCAACGGTGGGGGGGATGATCAGGTGCAGCAGGTGGTTCCTGGATTCTCCGTGCACCCGGGAATCGACGGTCAGGATTTCGTGTACCAGGATTGTGGCGATGCTTTTGATCAGCTGCAGCAGGGTATTCTCGGCAACCATGAGCTAGCAGCAGATCATATGCTATGGTCAGAAGGTACAAATGTACCGAGTTTTGGATCACAAAATCCAACGGCTGAGGTGCCAGATTTCGGGCTATTTTCGCCTGATGATCAATTTAGAATCTCTGCAGATAATTGGGGCTCGTTTGATTTGTCCACGTATGAAATCTTTTCAACGCCTTGATTTTTTCATCAGCTGGAGTTTTTTTTTTTTTTTTTTTTTTTAATTTTAATTTGGGTGGGTGAATGAGAGACTGTGAGAGTAATTCTTGGAAGTTAGCTGTCACAATTTTCTGAAAAGGACATGTGGCAAAATATGATGAATTATGATGTCTATATTTATATATATATAATATACTTATATAATCTTATATATATGAGAAAATAATTATTTTTTTACCCTATTTCTTCATATTTTAGCAATGCAGATTTTACTAGTGGGTAGCTTTGTAAATGTGAAACAATTAATTATGGCACATGAGGCTATTAATTCCAATCTTGTTGTGGTAGCGTTTAGCATAATCAAGGTGCTTAATTGCAAAAAAAAAAAAGATATTTATGTTAGGCAAAAAGATATTTATCAACTTGTCAATGTGTAGTTAATTCCCTAACATCTCCATCACTATCAATACCATACAACCATAAACAAAAATTGTAAATTGACATTTAATTAGTTGATATAGCAAAGAGTAGGGGCCTATATAATCAATTGTGAAATCAATAGTTATTTAAAAGATGGGCTAAAAAATTACGAGATAGATCAGCATTGAGATCTACGAGAGAAAAAACAAATGTACCACTGAAGTCGTCTCGACCAAACACTGGAGGGCTAATTGAACCCTCCAATTATTAGATAAGTTGAGAAGTCGAAATTAAAATTGAAAGATAATGTAATAGTTTTATTTTATTTTTATATTAATAAATTTGGTAGAAGTGGTACTCTATAGAATCTATAAATAGAATGAACATAAATTGAGTTGATGAGAAGAAGATGGAATGTTTGACTGACAATAGGATAGGAGTATTATGGGATGAATTAAGGACCACTATTCACAATTGTTGTTTCTTTCCTTTGTGCTATTTTAGGGTTTGGTTTGCAAATTAAATGTGCACCAAACTCTTATTAATAATAAATCGAATAGCTAACCCCCTAGTAACGTTTTATGTTAAAACCTAATTAATGCATGGTACTGCAGTTTACTGATGTGTATGAATGAAGATCATGTATTTTTATTTCGTACAGATTAACATTTATAAGGTTAGTATAGCTGCACACAAAACGTAATAAATCCGTTCGGAAAGAAAAAATGTTTATTTTTTTTTCTAAAAAAGTTAGGAAACTGAAATGAAAAAACTTGTTCAAAAATTGAAGTTTTTCGAATTGAAACTAGCGGATTTCATTTTTTGTTCAGGAATATAAATACATAAAAATATTGATATTGTAAGTTGACCAAGTCAAATCATTGATATGATTGTGATTTATGTTGAATGAGAAGTGCAAAGGAGAGGAAAAGTTGGAACTTAGGCCGAATACAACACCCCAACAACTAATTAAGTCAGTGATTTTTCTAATATTAGGATTGTTTTTCTTACATTTTCACACCCGTGCATGCTCGGTATTTATAGCCAAGTCCAGACTTCCAAATCCTCATTTATGCTATGGTTTAATCTATCTTATCATGTCAGTTAAAATATCCACGAAATTCAAATTTCATTTACCCTGTCGTAGGATATCCGCATGTGATAAAAGTAGACAACATTATATGCACAAGGATTTGATTAGACTTGTATAAATGTTATCGGAACGTAAGGCGGTTCTTAAGCTCGCCATTTTCTTTCATTTGTATAACCTCTCCTTAAGGAATTTGCTCGCTGACAGTCTCCTGCCCGATTGACCTATTTGGGCCCCACTCTTCTTTCGGAGATCCTTTTGTGCTAAATTGCTTATTGGGCCAGAATTCATCGGAATTGATCAGGATCATAAGTCTTTTCTCTTTTGTATTTAAAATCGAACTAAAATTTCTTATTGGGCTCCTTCAAAATTTTCAAAGTTGATAAAATTCAAAAATAAGCCCAACAGACCAGGCAAAACATTAGATTTGGTTTTGGGCTCGTTACAAGTATTTTATTAAGTGTACACAAGTTACATAAGAATCACAAGTTACGTAAGAATCTTATTTCGAATTACGTTTCTCCGGGTTTTCGATTTATTTCATTTTCCATATAAACAAATAAGACTTCATTTTCACACACACACACACACACACAATTTCTTGATATTTATGCATTAATATAAGCTAAGAAATCTACACACGCATATATACACAGAGAGAGAGAGAGAGAGAGAGAGAGAGAGAGAGAGAGAGAGAGAGAGAGAGAGAGAGAGAGAGAGAGAGAGAGAGAGAGAGAGAGAGATATGTAATGTTGCATTCAGTGTCGCTTTTAAAGTGGTGTGAGTTGATGTAAGGAAAATAAATCCAAATCAAATGGGATAGATAAATTTGGATTGGTGGTATAAATTAGAGGTGTCAGCACACGTGGTGGAGGGATCATTTTGCCCTACCAATCTTCCCATTTCAGCATCCCATCAATCAAAAACAATCTAATCAGCTGCACAGTGCACATGCCTTTTTTTTTCTTTTTTCTTTTTTTTTGACTTCTCCAACTAAGATGGGGATTAGGCACTCATCAAGCCAATCAAAATAAAATAAAATAAGATCAAATAAAATAAAAGAAAAGAAAACAATTAGCCCACGGAATTATTTATTATTGCATGCATATACATACAACTAAAAAGAAAGTGACAAAACCCCCTTGGGAGGTTCATGCATGCCAACTTTTATTTGAAGAGGAGTGGTGCTACTTAGTTTCATCTTACATAATGCATAATATACAAATAATATATGCAACTTTTATCAGAAAAAGCAGATTTTGGGATTTTCGATATTTTATTAAGTTGAAAATATTGTGGTGTGTTCTCACATCTTGATGGTGGCAATTTGTCTTTGTTGTTTAGTTGGAACCCTTGGCTGCATTATCTCACACAACAAACACATAAAACACTCACATAACATACTCTCTTTTCACCTCCTAGTTTTTTTTTTTTAAATAAAAAAGAAAAAGAAATATCGAAAAATGCAAGATAGAAATAATGGAAACGGCAAGTCATGTAATAAATATCGGAAGAAAGAAGAATAATAAAAAAATTAAAAAAAAAAAGGTGTGGGGAAGAAGAGATCTTACCTCAGAACATGCAAGAACATAACCTTTAGTACACTGCAAACATATCACCACATTAATTCCATTCATCTGTTCTTGTCCTGTCCAATGTTAACAAATTTTCTGACACCCGCGCCATACCTGTACGTTCACACCCGATAACAAAAATAAACACGCAAAAAATAATTTTTTTTTTAAATAAATCACAAATTAATTAATTTAAATTCCACAAAATCAAACAAATCATCGAAAAGGGACCCCTTTTCAGCATTTAATTTAACAATGATAGAATCATCATTTTTGCTAGAATAATAAGATGAAAAAACAATAACAGGAAAAAAGGGACAAACTTCATCATGACAAGAATCACCATTACCTTATTCATCTTGTTCCTCAAAATATGCTTCTTTTTTCCCACCATTTCTGCTTTGAACCAAGAAGGCCTTTCTCTTCTCGCATGGCTTTCGAGCTTCGACCCTTCCTCCTCCACCACCTTCTTCTCTTCATGGAATTCCACCGACCGGAATCCATGCGGGTGGGATTTCATTAAATGTAATAATCAAGAATTCGTGTCTGAAATCACCATCACTTCCATCTATCTCCCCGCTAGATTTCCGAGCGAGGTTTTATCCTTCAACTTCCTCGAAATTCTTGTTCTCTCAAACGGAAACCTCACCGGAGAAATTCCATCCTCGGTCGGAAACTCTTCCTCACTCGTGACATTGGACCTCAGTTACAACAATCTGACAGGGACGATACCACCGGAAATCGGAAAACTGTCGGCTTTGCAGCAGTTATCGTTGAATTCTAACCACTTGCAGGGAGGGATTCCCAAAGAAATAGGGAACTGCACACAACTGCAGGAGCTTGAACTGTATGACAACCAAATTTCTGGGAATATCCCCACGGAGATCGGGCGGTTAACCGTTCTTGAAATCTTTCGAGCAGGTGGCAACCTCGGAATTGATGGGGAAATTCCGGCTCAGTTATCGAACTGTACAAAGCTGCAATTTTTAGGTCTTGCAGATACTGGGATCACAGGCGAGATTCCTCGTAGTTTTGGAGAATTAAAGAATCTCGTGACACTTTCTGTGTACACAGGAAATCTCAGCGGCGAAATCCCTCCGGAACTCGGAAATTGCTCGAGTTTAGAGGATTTGTTCCTCTATCAAAACGGAATCTCCGGTGAGATTCCGGAAGAAATCGGCTTCCTCAAAAACCTCAAGAGGCTTTTATTGTGGCAGAACAATCTCAGAGGAACAATCCCTGGATCTCTCGGTAACTGCTCGAGTTTGACGGTGATTGATTTCTCGATGAATTTCCTGTCGGGAGAAATTCCTCAGTCTCTTCGAAGCGTAGGCTTACTCGAGGGGCTTCTCTTGTCGGACAATCACATTAGTGGCGTAATACCTCAATACATTGGCAATTTCTCCAACTTGAGGCAACTTGAATTGGACAACAATTACATTTCTGGCGAAATTCCATCGAATATCGGGCTGCTAAAAGAACTCTCTCTCTTCTTCGCCTGGAAAAATCAGCTCCGCGGGAATATACCAGACGAGCTAGCAAATTGCAAGAAACTCGAAGATCTTGACCTGTCTAATAACTACCTCACTGGCTCGGTTCCGAAATCTCTTTTCAATCTCAGGAATTTAACCAAGCTGCTTTTGATTTCGAATCGACTTTCCGGTAGAATCCCAGCTGAAATCGGCAATTGCACCAGCTTAATCCGGCTCAGACTAGGATCAAACAGGTTAGACGGTGAAATCCCCTCGGAAATCAGGACGCTCGAGAGTTTAAGGTTTCTTGAGCTGTCTGAAAATCAGCTAACCGGAGAAATCCCTTCGGACATAGGAAACTGCAAACAGCTGGAGATGGTCGATCTGCATGGAAACAAGCTTACAGGAACGATCCCTCTCTCTTTCGTCTCTCTTCTTGGTCTTAACGTGTTGGATCTTTCCATCAATGAAATATCAGGCGATATCCCACAAAGCATAGGTAACCTCACATCACTGAACAAGCTTGTGCTGAGTGGTAATAACATCTCTGGTCCAATTCCTCAATCACTAGGCCTCTGTAAGGATTTGCAGTTGCTTGATATAAGCAACAACAGGCTCAGCGGTTCGATCCCGGATGAGATTGGCCGTTTAGAAGAACTAGACATACTCTTGAACTTGAGTTCGAATTATTTAACAGGAGAAATCCCGAAAAGCTTTTCGAATTTTTCAAACCTGGCCAACATGGACATCTCCCACAACATGTTTGTAGGAAGCTTGCAAGTCCTAGGCAATCTAGACAATCTTGTCTCTTTGAATGTTTCGTACAACGATTTTTCGGGCACGATTCCAAATACCAAGTTCTTTCAGGGGCTTCCTAATGGGACATTTGCTGGTAATAAGGATCTCTGTTTCAACAAGAACAAGTGCAACCTCAGTGAAGGCACAAATAAACGGACATCTGCCAGAAATCTTACTATATTCGTCTTGCTCACTGTCGTTGCTTTCATTATGGTAACTGCAGGAGTAATATTATACAACAGAGCACGAGACACCACGTTCGAGAAAAACGACGAAGAAGGAGGGATTAATTGGGATTTCACCCCATATCAAAAGCTCAACTTCTCGGTCGAAGATGTGGTGATAAAGCTTTCCGATTCCAACATTGTGGGAAGAGGCGGCTCGGGTATTGTTTACCGAGTCGAGACACCAATGGGTCAAGTTGTTGCAGTGAAGAGACTGTGGCCGAAGAAGAGAGGGGAGATTCCTCAGAGGGACTTGTTCTCGGCAGAAGTCACAACACTAGGATCAATAAGGCATAAAAACATAGTAAAGCTGCTAGGTTGTTGTGACAATGGCGAAACAAGATTGCTCTTGTTCGACTACATAAGTAACGGCAGTTTGGCAGGATTGCTCCACGAGAAGAAAATATTCCTGGATTGGGATACGAGGTACAACATCGTAATGGGAGCTGCCCAAGGATTGGCTTATCTTCACCATGACTGTGTCCCACCGATAGTTCACCGAGATATCAAGACCAACAACATTCTGGTCGGTCCACTCTTCGAGGCTTTTCTCGCAGATTTCGGTCTGGCAAAGCTTGTAAGTTCTTCAGACACTTCAAGAGCTTCAGACATTGTAGCAGGATCGTATGGCTACATAGCTCCTGGTAAGTACAATTGTTGAAAAATAATAAATAATAAATAAATTATTTAAGCAAAATACTGTACTAAATTTTCATTCCTTATATTGTAGAATATGGATACAGCTTGAAAATTACGGAGAAAAGTGACGTGTATAGCTACGGAATTGTACTCCTAGAGGTGTTAACAGGAATGGAACCAACTGATCCTAGAATCCCAGATGGGAAAAACCTCGTTTCTTGGGTTTACGAAGAGCTTCGAACAGAACACAGAGATTTCACATCAATTGTCGATCAACAGCTACTCCTACAGTTGGGCACACAGACAGAAGAGATGCTTCAAGTACTAGGAATAGCTCTTCTGTGTGTGAGCCCTTGTCCGGACGAAAGACCTACAATGAGGGATGTAATCGCCATGCTGGACGGAATCAAACATGAGAATGAGGAGTTTGAGAAACCGAGAAAAGAAGCGAGCTCAAACCAGAGGGCACCAGTTCAGTGTAGAAGTTTTACCAGGCTATCTAAACCTCTGATCAGATCACCTCCTCATTCCCAATAGGCAGTTCCTGCTCTACCCCCATGCTGTAATACCTAGTTCTTCAGTTCATTCTTTTTTAAGCTGTAATGAAATTGTATAGGTTCTTTGTGTAACAAGTTCGGTTTAAATTACATTAAAGATTATACATTTTTTTCATTGTTACACTCCTACTTTAATATCTTAATGTGCATTTCTCGAAAGCTACGTTTGGATTCGTTTAGAAGTACAAATTAAAGTAAACACAATAACTAAATTCCTAGGCACTATTTTGAAGTCTCATAAAATCAGAAATAAATTTTAAAATTATAATTAATAAAATTAAAAGTTAAAATTATACAAATTTTATGGCAACTAACTAACTAACTAAAACGGGATGTGTCAGTAAAATTTCAGTCCTTCAGTTGTAAATTAAAACAGGCATGTGGAGGCACAAGTCAAAAATGTAATAACTTTATACAAATAGATATCGAAAAATATGAAATGTAAGCACCACATTGTTCTGCTAAGTTCATGAAATGAACTCGCAAAGACGTGGAAAATGATCACAAAACTTACATAAAAACGAATCAAATGAATTCTGATAATCGAAATTTAATCAGCTATTACAAAGTTAATATCATGCACCTCAGAGCAAGGCTGACGATGGCATCTTGAAGGCAATTTAAGCGCCTCTAGTTATACCTTTACTTCATTCAGGATTCCACTTTATACTGCATCCAACACTAGCGGTAGAGAAAGATAATGAACTTAGATTCAACCATGATAATTATAAATTGATACCATGCTTTACGAAGATACGATATTAACTGTAAAACAATAGCATGTAATAAGACACGAAGAGAGATAAATAGGAGATATACCTAGGCTTCTGAAAGGATGGTACAGGTTGTCCACTTAAAACACTGTCTATTGCTAAGCACAGGTCCCTATGTTAAGCATAAAAATAAATTGTTAGGAACGCATGATTAAGTTCCTAACAAAATAATTATTATTAGTGCGAGTATATTTCTAAATATTACAAGTACGGAAACAACCTTCCAGTGATCCGTACATTGTTACTCGGCCGTGAATCGTCGAATTGTCCATGGTAAACTAACTCAAATGGCCTACGGCCATCCTGTCGTCAAAATAAAAATCAAGATCAACACCAAATAATTTAAAAAAAAAACATAAATAATTATGTATGATCTCAATGTTTATTAGCAAAGCTGATAATTACCTTTTTAAATAAGAAAAACTCAGGTGTGCATACAGCGCCAAAGTTTCTGGCAACATCTTGGGACTGCAGATAAATATACAGCACGTTCAATTAATAGTGCAAGACAATGATGAGTATGAGAAGAAAAAAAACATTAACAATTCTCTGACAAATGCAGTTAAAACAACAAAAGATGTAAGAGAATGGGCAAACATTATGACAGCCAAAAACGATGACATAGCAGATTCACTTTGAAGAAACAGAATCGGAATCTGATGAATAATTACCTCGTCGTAGAGATAAGGGAAAGGGTAGTTAAACATCTTAGCATCCTCAGCCATGAAATCAGGACCATCCTGTGAGGTATACATTAATTCTGTACGAATCATTCAATGGCTTCAACACTGCTCAAAATTTGAAGATATAAGTTCATCTGAACCTGTGGATGAGTAGTTGCTGAGTTTGAAGAAATTGCTATCACCGCAAGCCCTTTCTGCCACATAGACATACAAATCAGCAACGCTTTTTTCTTCTTTTGCAAAAACGACAAAAATATCGGAAAATAACAATATTAATAGCTTACCTTCATGTAGAAGTTTGAAATCTTGACAATGTCCTTCTTCAAATGTTTGACGAAGGGGCAATGGTTGCAGATGAACATTACCTACACTAACAGAAAAAAAACAATCAAAACTGACAACAACGACAGCTGCAATCGGAAAGCAATAATCATACAAGTTTTTGCTTTCTTGATTCAGGGGAACCATTAACGAATTCAACCAAGGTCCCCCTCTTTCCTTAAAAAACCCCACCATCCTATGTGTGAAGAAAACATGTCGATTTATATCAAGAACGTCAATCGGTGTTATAAGTAAAAAAAAAAGGGCACTTCTTATAATTAGCATTATGATCTTAAATTATCTATCGCAAACAAACTACTTTTGTTACACTGAAGAACCCTCAAGTATCTCCTGTAACTAAAATGTTAATATTCCCTTTAAGTTTCACCTTCAAATAACCCGTTGAATGATCGTTTAATTGACATGAAACAACCTAGAAGGAGAATTTTCTTTGCCACCTAACCACATTACAAGTGATATACAGACAGAAAGCACATAAACAAATCAGTATCACTTCGACCACGCAAAACAAAATTAACACAAAAATTAATCACGAACATAAAATAAGTTCACATAATTAAAACATTTTTTTTTATGTAGAATATAATTACCAGTAATGCTGGGTATGGTTCAAAGTCGTCCAGTTTCCACGTTTTCCCAGTGAGAGGTTCCGGAAGCTAAAATTCAAATTAATAGGAGAAGCGAATTAGAAACCATCACCGCAAAATTAGGGTTTCAATAATCTCGAATCATGTATTTTCGCAAGAAATTCATATCCTCTGTGCAGTAAATTCGCTCACAGGCACGCACACACACACACACACACACACACACATTATAAATACGTACAGACCTCGAAATCAGGTGCTCTGAAACCAAGGGACACTCCTTCGGACTCGATTCTGGCAGCTCGAATCACAAGCTTTCTCGACGGGAGCACAGTGGACCTGCGCTGCAGGGAATTCCAACCCATTCGCGAATAGCATTTCGAGGATGACATGGAAGAACAAATAGCTCTCGTCGCGTATAGCGTGCGCCGTAGGGGTATAGAACTCCGGTAAACGCCGATTGATGACACGGTCACCGTTAAAACACCCGCCATGCCGGAGATATTTGCCCCACCCTCTCGGAATTCTGTACAGGTTTTTTTTCCCACGTTATCTGAAACTCAGGCAAGGGTACACTTGTCATTTCGCACGTTAATGGACCGGTTTTTTTTTAATGGACCGGTTGTATTTCACAATTTAGCCCAATCTGGTGAAAGTAATTTGGGCTTTAATGCGATATATTCATCATTAATCAATATATATATATATATATATATATATATATATATATATATGGATAGATAGATAAATACCTATTAAAAAATTAATACTAATCGTCCAAAATATTAAAAAATGATGAAATTTGTTTCATAAAATATATATAAAATTATCTCATTTTTTTATAAAAAATGCCATGTATTTTCTTTTCTTAGTATTTTTGAGTTTGAAAGGTATATATCTATTTGTTATATATACAATAATATAATAATATTATATATAAAATAATATGCAAAAATATTTTGTTTACAAAAAACTTTAAAAATGAGAAAAGACATGGTCACATTTTGGAGCTTCGACTTGGCAATCAAACAGTAGATTTTTTCTACTAAATTTTTCGACTTTTTTTTTGATAAGTAACTAAATTTTTCGACTTGGTGCAAGATTTTTCTACTAAATATAAATCAGAATATTTAGACATTAAAATAATTGGGATTAAAATAAATGTAATCTAATGCTTAATGAATCTGAAGTTTACATAAAAATCATGTAAATTGGAATATCAAATAAAACCTAAGATAATATAAATTAATGTGGGTAGAACTTCACGCTACGACTAATATTTTCTTGACTTTTTTTTATTTTTTTTAATCCACAATTAAACCATTTGAATTTTGATATATATATTTTTTTTGGATGAAATTTGAATTTTGATATTTGAAAATAGTGTATTTTAATTTATTTATTTCATATTAACAGAGAACAATTTCATCATTAAGATGTTAAAAGTCCACTCTATGCGCGTAATTAGAGAATCATAATATATATTTTTTCTAATTATTTATTTTTTGCTTGAAATTTAGATTCTTTTTTGAGTAGTGTGTATACTATAGGGTAATTATATACACACACCCTTGAGGTTATCTATTAATTGCCACTAGATCCTTCAAACATGAAAAAAATACACAAATCGCCCTTGAAATTTTGTTCTATCTAAAATTTAACCACATTTGATCGTTCACTTGCTGAAAATTTTAATTATACACCTGACAAAATATTGATTAGATCACATTACATAATATTGTACAATTATCTAGCAAAAAAAATCCCAAGTAAATGCGAAACAAATTTGAATTATTGCATAAGCTAGCTTCCATCATATTTCAACCATCTAGTTTTTTTTGTTTTTTTTTTTTTGTTTTAATGTGTCATTATTTTCTTAAGATTCTTGGATTAATTTGTGCCGGAATTATCCTGGGAATCTACGTGTTCACACATTTTAATACACGTCATCTAATCTATAGTATTACTTAAGAGCCAATGAGATGACTCATAACATCATGCGTGACAAATTTAAATTTAATTATTATGAATTTTGACAAATAAAATCTCATTGATATTTTTAGATTATAAATTAACCATAGACACGTATAAACCTTTTCTTCTTTGTGATGTCAAAATAAATGAAAATGGCACTTTGGTTTTTCACAAGTCAATGGAAAATTGCAAGTGGAGATTAATTATAATTATATATATATATATACATATATATATATGTTACCATCACATCACATGGAATCTAAAGAAAAGAATGCTATATTCTAATGCACTGCAATTGTACTATAGGTTCATGTATGTAAATATTAAATTTGTTAAATATTAGAGGGTACTAATTTTTTTTAATTGCTCTACTTATAATATACATTTATAGGTATAATATATTAGGATTGAGAGAGGTCGGCTTTATCCATTAACGATCCTACGATCCATATTTCAAGGTCGATAATAAATCCTTAACTGATGACTTATTGGATCAGTTCGAAAATTTCAATATTCCGATCTATAATGGATCGGTTCAGGGGCGTACCCACGCCTAAGGCTGGGGTGGCCCCCGCCCCCCCAAGAATTTTTTTTTAAGCTGTTTTTTTTTTTTTTTTTTTTTTGGGTATTTATGTATTAGTTTATACACTTTCGCCCCCCCAAACTTTTAATTTTGTACATTTTAGTCCCTAAAAACAAAAAAAAAATTCTCTCTTAATTTACCCCTATATTTCCGCCCCCCCAAGAAAACACCCCTGGGTCCGCCCCTGGATCGGTTCATGGTTAATTTCTAATATCACCAAATTTCAATTGACTGATGATTATCGATCAACCAACCATATTACTAAAATTTTATGAAAACACGGACTTCAGTCTTCATACGATCGCTATGCTATTTTATCAATCGACTACTTTCTTTCAATATTCAAAACCTAGCTACCACTTATCTTCATATACAATATCTTATCTTCATCGTTGAAAGTTAGACAATTTTTTTATATAAATATAGGAGTGTAAATGAGGTGAACCGGCTGATGAGCTGGCTCGACGAAAACTCGATTTTAATAATGATGAGTTCGTATCTCAAGGAAAAAAACTTTTGTCACCGATGAATAGTTATATATGTAAAGGACTAGGTTTTGTTTCAGAACTGAGCATACAGACCTAAAATTGGAATCCATGAAGTGTGGGAATGTGTGTGTTTTATTAAATAATTGTAAATAAATGATTGGTCCCAAACAATTTGAATTGGATGCAAATTCAGTTACAAAATGGGGTTTGCCAGAGTTTTGAGGTGTGGATATATGTCAAGATTCCCAACACAAGGGAACACACACACACACACACACATATATATATATATATATATATATATATATATATATATATATATATATATATATATATATAAAGATTATGGTTGTGATTCCGGCATGAATTGGGGCGTTCATACAACATATGTTGCTAGCAGTACTGTGGGCATATAAGTGGTTTCATAATATTTAAATATATGTGACCAATTATATATACTTTGTTAGCTTGTCACATCAATTTCAATAATCGTAAAATCTACAATATATATTTTTTGACATATGCATCTTCTTCGTCCATTTTTACGGTCAGTGGTCGGTGGTCCATTAGCTTTTTATCACTGAAATTTTGGTTAATTAGTAATTTGGAGTTAGGGTTTAACTTGAGTAAGATTGTTTATATATTGGAGTCATCTTAGGCCCAAACTATTGCCTATTAATCAACTCGTGCATGTATGTATGAACATATAATTGAATGGACTTTGACATATCATTTTCGAAATACAAAGATTAATAATCGGTAATTTGCATCCACCCCTCCTGAACTTTCTTCTTTTCGCAAGTGCACCGCAAACGTTTTCTTTTGGCATATACATCCATCCTCTTAATTCATCCATTTCTCCGTCAACAAAAAAAATTCAAATACTAGAGTTAGAGGAGGCAGATGCAAATTACTAATTAACCAAAATTTCAGTGATAAAAAGCTAATGGACCACCGACCGGCCACTGACCGTAAAAATAGACGAAGAAGATGCATCGTGTAGAGTTCAGTTGAGCAATTCATCCAACTTTTCACCGTTAGTTTACATAACAAAAGTTTATTTAAAAGCAAAAGTTAATATTGCGAGTTAAATTGGTTTTAAGTGTTTATTTTTAGAAGTTGATGTTGTTTGCAACTATATTAGAAAATCAACTTAAATTGAAAAAGCAAGTCGAGAGGTGCTTTTAAAATTACATCTTTTAACAACTTGTTTTAAGAGAAAAAATAAAAGTTAATTTTGCAACACTTAAAATTTACCAAAAAAAAAAACTTATATATATATATATAACTTAATTAACCAGTCCGAATATTTTGTGTAGCTGTTGGATCTCCTGAACTCGCTTGTCTTGATGATGCAGACAGACCTTGTCTTGTCGGGCAGATAAAATAAAATAAATAAATTAAATAAAAAATATGTATATATCTAGAGGATAAATTTGAGATAATTCCAAGGTCAAATTTAGAGGTCACGATCAAATTCTGCAATAAAATACAAGCAAATGAATATTTAAATTAATAATAGAAAAAGAAGACAGACATAAATAGTACTGATCAATTAAGCTGAGAGAGTTCGTCCAACTGCATATATATAATATATGTATATAATTCTTTTAAATAAAATTCTTGAATTCATTGCATTTTATCACAGCCAGATAGGCATCTCGGTTTATATATATAATAATTAATAATTAATAATAATAATAATAAACTCCAAGTACTTCGACCGGCTAATATATATATATATATATATACAGTATATATTGTTTGTGGGGCTCAAGAAAACCCGGAGAAAGTAAGAGAAAAATGAAGAGGATGAGAGAAGCGGAGACGGCGGCATCGGAGATCAGGTCCGCCATTGAGGAGCTTTCACTATTCGGGGTCAACCTCAAAATTGGTTGCACCAGCGTCCCTGCCGCCGCCGCCGCCGCCTCTGTTGCCGCTGCTGATACTGATACTGATATTCATACTCAGCATCATGTTCACATCAAGCCTTTTCTCTCTCTTTGCAATATCCTCATTCAAATTCTTGGTTATTCTCTCTCTCTCTCTCTTTCTTCCTCTCTCTCTCTGTGAACTATCATTCAATAATTGAGTTCTTATCAATTATGTGGTGTTACTTTCACTACAAAGAAAAAAAAAACAAAAACGAATGATTATTAATTAATTAATATTATTTTTTACTTTATTTTTTGCAGATAAGATAGGGCCAACAATGGCTGTACTGAGACAAGACATTCATCAAAACATACAGGTAATAACAAAAAAATTAAAAAAAAAAAAAAGGAAAAAGAAAAACCCTTGTCTGAAAAAACGAAGACTAAAAGTTAAAAATCAAATTTGTCATTTTACACAGTGCGTGCAAAACACACGCATTGCTTCATTCATCCCTACCAAAAAAAGTCTGCATCTTTACTACGGCCAGAAACTTGCCACCTCTTCATTTTGACTTTCTTTTTTTTTTTTTTTTGCATAATGTGTATTTACTATTTTACCCTTCCTCTTCAAGGCCATGAGGTAGCTAGTGTAGTAATCCGATAGGTGCATTTTCGTCAACGACTGACTTTACTAAGCATTATCCAATAATGCCGTTTTTTAATTGGCTAATACAAGAGGGTTATTTCTGCCAGTTCATATTGCACAATTAGGGTTTTTATCTTATTTATTTTTAATAATTATTATCTTTCTAAAACAGAGATTAATTAAACTAGTTTATCCTTAATTTATTCTTCTTTTGTTGCTAGTGTAATTAATTAATGTTATCTTGTTTAATATCTAGAGATTAGAGAAGTTCCATGACTCTGATCCATCAAAGTATTGGGATGTGGTTGAGATTCTCAAGAAAGAAGTCAACGAAGGCAAAGCCAAAAAGGGCCCCACATGCAGTAAAGCCTTTGTTTGGCTTAATAGGTAATTAATTTTTTTTATTTTAGTATATATATAGTATATATTTATTTTATTATATTGCCTAAAAGGAAATAATAACGTTACACCATGTCTAACAAATTACAAAATTCTTTTTATTTACCGAAATATTAAATTATTTTCTTGTCCTAAATTATTTACTATTATTTTAGATTTTCAATAAATCATCAATTACATTATTTTTAATTTTACCTTTATCACTCCTAATTAAATTAGTTGTAAAACAATTAATGTTAGTGATTTTTTATATCTTTTTACTATAACCCATGCAGATTTAGTGATTTTTGTAATGTGTGCGCAACAACCGTCGTTAAATCAGGACGGAGTGAGTAATAATTTAGTACATTTTTCTAGAGTCGGGACCGAAATAAATTATTATTTAAGCGATATTATTAATTTATCAAGATTTTACTGTAAAATAAAGTTGTTATCGTGAAAATGCAGGTCTCTCGATTTCACCCGAGCTTTATTACAGTTACTTGTGAAGGATTTGGGGAAAAATATGGAGGAAGCTGTTGAAGAGTCATATGCCACCACTTTAAAACCATGGCATGGATGGATTTCTTCTGCTGCATATAAAGTACGTTAATACTACCATTTATAAATAAATAAATAAACATCCTTTTTTTTTAAATATTTTTTTCTTTTCGAATTTGCATATTCATAATCTGTAATTTTTATAGGTAGCAATAAAATTGGTGCCTGATAGTCAAACTTTAGTTGACATTCTCAAGGTCAAAGACGAAGACAATGTTATGCTCAAGGAAGAAATGCAGAACCTCGTCGCTTTACTCGTCCCCGTTTTAGACCAAAACAACGAGATTCTGGTTAGTAATTATTATTATTAATTTTTTTTTTCAGTTAGTTAGTACATAAATTGAATGATGCAAAAAAACAAAAATCGATAATTAAGTTCGATCGTTTATTTATTCTTTTTCTTTTTGCGCGTTCTTGCAGAGAATGTACCAGTTGGATAAGTTGAAATCGACGTGATCGAAGAAGTCGATTTTTAAGATTGTCTCAAACAACTGTGTACATCGTTCAGTTTTGCCTAGTTAAATCTTTTTATGAATTGATGCCCCCTCTTTTACACATGCATAGAGCCATGCATATATATATATATATATATATATATATATATATATATATATATTAGCTTGTACAGTTGAAACAAACATGTAAAATAGTACCCTAATTAACTTTCTATCTTTTCTAGTTGATAACTTTCTTTCTTGTACCTCACATAATTGTTTATCAATACACATAATTCACATTTACTCCAAAATCGTCGAATTTATCGACAAACACTTTTGAAAAAGTCACAAACGGACGTTTCGAAAGATGCCAATTTTGTCTATACCATTACTGAAATCGAAAGACTTAACCGTAGGATTATGAACCGCGATTAGTGCAGCCACTAAACCAGCATTGCTCGATATACTCGCCTCGGTGAACCATGGTTTATCTCTATCGTCCAAGAAAAGGTCGTCTTCGTCTGGCCCCACAACCATTGCTCCAACTAGATTATTCGGATTTTCTTTCTTCGAATATAAGTATTTGTTCCCTTCAGAACACGAGTGTTTTTTGCCGTCCAAAGGGATCGATGCTCCTCTGTGGTGGACGTGATTAGGGTAACGTTCACCGTACCCTACCATGTAGCTCATCTTCATAGGATTGTCTCCCAATATGTAATTAACCTGAGATTAATTACTAATTAGTACAATAATGAGAAATTTTCTTGTACTAATTTCTGATAATTGATTGTATAATCTATTGTTACCTGGGAAATCGCGAAATTTTGCAGCTCGTCAGCGGAGAAAACGGCAGTAGTGCAACTGCCAAGTGTTCTTCCTAGGAGGTGAAGATAGTCACTGTATAGTTTACTGAGGAAAGATGCAGTTGCAGCATACTGGAGTGGTGCACCTGCATCTGGTTTTAGGAGAACTAATCCACCTATATTATTGGAAAAATAGAATAAAAAAAAATCAATTTTCACATTGGTTAAAGAATTAGGGGTGGAAATTTGAACGGAATTCAGATTTCCGCTGATTCAGATCCGAAATATTGTGATTTTGGAATAGTATTTTTCATTCAGAATTCCAAAAATTCTGATTTCCGATTTTTTCCCATCTTTTTGGATTGGGATTGAAATTGAAATATCTATGAGATTCCGATTTTCGATCCGGTCTTTTAATTTTCGAAAATAATTCCAAAAAAATACATATTTTAGGCTACTAGAAATTGGATTTTTCTGAATGCCTTTGATCCCGTTTAAAAAATTTCCGATTTTGGAACAAGTTTTTTCATACCAATTTCCGAACTTCCGATTTCCGATTTTTCTGATTTTTTCGGGGATGGAATTGGAACTAGTTTTTCACTTCCGAAAAAAATCGTAATTTTTCTGAAAGTGTTGATTTCAATCCGATTTCCGCCCCTAAAAATAATATTCGAAAATTACAATCTGATTCACTCACCATTTGTCACACTCAGCTTGTGATCATAAGAAGAAAGATAAGAACACATGAGCAAATCAGTCCTGTTTGTAGACAATGCATCTTCATATGGATATCCAAGATCCATAAAATACCTAATTCTTGTCAGCAAAATCTGCAAACAAATTAAACATCATAGAATTTATAAAACCAGATAACCTTAAAATAAAAAATAATAATAATAAAAAAAAAGAAATTCAGAAATCGAAACGAAAAAAAATACCGCATTAGCTGTCAACTTATTGTTCCAATAAAACACCCCTTTTTCCGACGACAATTCTTCCTCCTCAGCCGCATCGAAATTATCCGTCGCGTATTTCAGATAACTAACCTCACCCGTTGCGAAAAATAACCAAGTTGCCCCCCAAACCAATTCATCCATATAGCTAGACGAATTGTAGAATTCTCTAGCTCGATTTCCACAATCATCGTCTTTTTCAGTGTACGTTCTTAGTTTACGAGAAGGGTCCCGCCTCGTCGCTAAATCGAACAATTTTTCTGCCGATTCGACTAGTTTATGACAATAATCTTCCTCGTCGCTAAAAATTAATGAAGCAGCCGATAATCCCGCAACAATTTCCCCTGCCAGGTCAGCCGCTGTGTCGTCACAAACCGAAACCGGCCTAGTATAATTCATATCTTCCGGTTTTTGCCAACAACTAACGTCGTTTTCTTGATTTTCGCCACTCCCTCCTACCTTAAATTATGTCAAACAAGAATTTAAATAATTATGCAATATATGTACATATTATATGTATATATAGATATAATATTATATATCACCTGAGAGATCAATAAAAGGGCTGAATTATCTGAATTAGGAGGAATGAAAAGTTTGAGCAAATAATCACTTCCCCATTTAATTATGTCTTTAATATGATCAAGCTCTCCAATATCTGCATATTTCTGTTGATATTCAATAACTGTCCAGCTTAAAAGCGTGACTGTATAAGCTGTAGAAAAGCTGAATTTTATATTATTCCCTGAATCATAAAACCCTCCCACAAGATCTGCATTAATGACACCACCTTCTTCTTTCCCATCATTTAAACCTGAATTTCCACGAAACTTCATCGTACTATTCTCCGGTAAACTGCCAGCTGTCACCACAAAAAAGAAAAAATGAGAAAATTAATTACATGCATGCATGGATGCATCATGCATGAGTATTGAGTACGTACGTACGTACACTTTTGTGCATCGAAGAAGAGGAGGGCTTGGTTCAAAGCAAGGGTGAGATTCTTGGGAGGTGGGTGATCTGGTGTGTGTTTACTGTGTGTGAGAGAATATGGAAGCAGAATCGATAGTGGAATAAGGAGGAGGAGTAAGAAAATTGAGATCGAAACGCAGCGTTTGAAGTGGGGTTTGTCGGAAATGGTTAGGTTGAAATCGACGGATTTTGAGAATTTTGCGGGGAGTGAGTGGAATCGGTTGGTGGTTTGAGGGAGGAGATTGAAATCGAGGTCGATTGAGTTCCAATTACGGGTTGAGGTGGCAGGGAGGATCCGACCCGACCCGGATACTGAATGGACGAACCGGGTTGAAGTACTTGAAAGGAATTCGGATTCAGAGGTTTCAGACATGGCTACAAAAAAATGCAAAATATGCAACGATTTCTTTATCGACGAAATTAATTGAAGTGAGAGAGAGAGAAATTAATGTTGTGTCTGAATTAAAATATATTTATTAATTTAGGGAAAATTTAATTTTAATATGAGGTGTGTTTGTTGTGAAAACAGGGGAATTTGGCAGGTCAAAGGAATTGCAGAACGCATGATGTAACTAACTGCATGAAGAAACCAGTTATTTCATCATGGTCTTTTAATGAAACTATATTTAATATTTCAATTTGTAATTTATAAAATAATTCGAATATATTTAACTTTGGACAATTTACCAACTAATAACCAAATAAATCGGTTATTAATTTGAGTCCCAAACTAGTCCATGTTATATTTGAGCTTTACAAATGTATGGCCCATGTCAAAAAGTCAAGAAACAATAGCCCGTGCGTATAAAATGAGGATTTCGGTGAATGGAAAAAGAAAGACTTACGTAGACTTACAAATTCAGTCTCAAGTTTTTACTGCTATTCATAACACATTTAAATTCAAGGTGTTCGTAATTTATTTCCCGGTGTTATAGAGTGTTAAGTGTATATTTTACACTTAATGTATACTTTCTTACGAGGATTTTTGTATACTTTTATTGATTTAATGATGCTTAATGAGTGGTTTGTTGTATTTTAGGTATAAATTGAAGAATTGGAAAAGTATGGGGTCAAAACTGCAATTTTGGAGAAAATATGGGCCAAAAGTGAAATAATAAAAAATATGCTGAAAATTGGCTGAAAACAGGCCCGCACGGCCGTGCCAAAATTAGCATATTTTTGGCACGGCCGTGCCAACTGCAGAAGTTGGGCAGAAGGTTTCGGCGATTCTCGTGCGGCCGTGTGAGATTTTGACTGATTTTCGCGCGGCCGCGCCAACACACGCTGGAGACAATTTTGGACATTTAATCACATAAGGAAACCTAAAATCATCTACCAAGTTGGGGCAGCTATTTAAGAGCAAATTAAGCACGAATCAAAAGACTTTGGAACACAATTTTGGAGGAAGAGTAGCGCGAAGAACGAAGATCGACGAAGACTCAAACATAGTTTTTCTTATTTATTTTATTTATTCTATTTTGTTTATCATAAAAATTACGAGTAGCTAAGTTTTTAATCTAGGATTTTATTTGAACCCTATGTGGGGATGGTGAACCCGTTTTCTTGAGATTATGCAATTATGATTTTATGATTATTTCTTCTACTTGTTATGATTGTTAGTGCATGAACTTGATCAATTTATGTGCTTTATCTGTGATTATTGGGATTGACTCGACAGAGCTATTTTGATAATTAGACGGTAAGTATAAGAACCTTCGAGTAGTTTTCACCGGATGAGTGTGTCAATTGCATGTGGTGTCGTAGACATACATATATCACCTTAGGTAGCCATATATCATAGACATATAGTGAACCGTTTATGAATAATAGACTCATAATACACGCGACAGCGGGTTATGAGTAAATTAGTGTCTCGGGTTAATAATCATGAATCATATATTTCATAATTGAGGGGTTTTGGGTGAGCAATTCTTGCATAGGGAAAGATAAAATCCTAGGTCCGTTTTTATTGATATTTTCTCGTGTTAATTTGCTTTCATAATTAGTTTAATTATTTAGTTGATTAAATTTGACAATTTTGCGTAGGCTGGATAAAAATCATAGTTGTTAGAATTTGGTACTTAGGATTAGATAATTTGAGTATTCCCTGTGGGATCGACATCCGACTCTCACGAGTCCACTTTTACTACTTGTTTGCGATACGTGCACTTGCGTGTTAGGTATTTGGCACCCAACAAGTTTTTGCGATACGTGCACTTGTTTGCGATACGTGCACTTGCGTGTTTACAAATTCAGTCTCAAGTTTTTACTGCTATTCATAACACATTTAAATTCAAGGTGTTCGTGATTTATTTCCCATGTTATAGAGGAAGTTCTTATATTTATTCAATTCAAGAATAAGCTTATAAGCCCTTGAATCAAATTTTGAAAAGGAAAAAAAAAAATTCAAATTACACTTGAATTGATCATTACAATCTATTCAAATTATTCAACATTGGTTGCATAAACGAAAAAAAAAGTAAAAATTATATGAAGTGATCACTTTTTCTTCCATGGCTAAACTATTATTGTACGAAGGGGCAGCCGCCGGAAAGTGCCGCCGCTTCATCGGATGTTTTGCCCTTAAGTAGTCCAGCCAGCAATTCTCCGCGGTCGAAGAAAAACTCAACGTTTGTCACTTTGCATTCTTCATTCAACTGTTTCAAAATTCACACAATTAAAACACTCACATAAAACATAATTCAAACGACGAAAATCTTAATTAGTACTTATATACCGTATAAATGGCAGTTCCGAAGAATTCGATGAGTTCGCCGGTAGGAGCGTATTCCTTGTAAGATCCCTCGAAATAACCCCAGTGCCTAAACTTGAAAGCAATGACAGGTGGGCCCGAAAAAACTTGAAGAATCTCGAAAGCAAATCCACGTGGAAATACTTGTTTGAACACCGTCTGAGATGAGTTGTACGTTTCTTCATCGGGGTTGTAAAATCGAAGTGATGGCGGTAACGAAGTTTGAAGGAACACATTGTAGCTTCCCCCTATCTTTCCAATTTGCTCTAATGTAAAATACTTCTTCCCTATTATTATTTTCAAATTTTGTTAAAATATATATATATATACACATAAATTTTTTAATTGCAATAAAACATAATAATATTATTAAAGTTATTATTACCATTGATTCCTAGGATGAAGTTTGGAACAACTGTTTTGTAATCATTTGGATCGGCTTTTTGAACCAATTCAAATTCCCATGTCTTCACAAGACTTTGCACATATTCTTCAAGTGATCCAGCTTCCCATACCTGCCACACAAAACCAATATTAACATTAATAAATATATATAAAATTAAAAAAAAATATATCGGATTAATAATTACTAGTTCGTTTGGATTTATTTATTTTTGTTCCAAATTATTTGTCACTTTAAAATTTCAATGAATCATTAATTAACTGCAATGTATTCAAGTTATCACTTTTAATTACTCGAAAAATACTTAATTATAAAGCAATTTAGGAAAAGGGTATTTTGGTAATTTCCTATATAACTTTTTTTTCATGGTATATATAATTCATGCATATTTATTGATTTTGTTAATATATAAGTGACATATGTGTATAAATATAAAATCAAGAGAATCGAGATAATTAATTGCATATATATAAACGTACGTGGGTCCGGCCTTCTTCGAAGAGCTTATTAACGACGTCGTAATTAGGAACACCACTAAGCCATTTGGTGTTCGCCAAATCCTCGGGTGTTAAGTACCATCTGTACTTGTCTCCGCCTTCCGAACCGGCTGAAATCGGTGTTGTGCAGGTCGCGCCGATCGCAGCCTCTGAAAAATAATTATAAAAAAAATTGAAAAAACAAATCATTAAACAAAATTTTCCAAACACTTGAACAAGAAAAAAATAAAGATGATTTGAAGTACCGAAGGCTAAAGCGAAGACTAAGAACTGCACGAGCATAAAAGCGTGTTTCGATTTCATCTTTTTTTCGTTTGCCGCGCGCTTCTGTATCTTTGGACAATTAATTTCAAGAGAGATATGAACTAATTTGCAATGTTTTTTTCTTTTATGAGTATTGTAATAAATATTGGATTAATGTTTGAACAATAATTGTTGAGACAAAATTATTCCATTAGTGGGGTTCTTATATAGAATAATCAAAAGTTTCCTAGCAACTTGTGGTTTGTCCACATTGTTAATAATAATATTCAACAAAGGTTTATTTTTATTATTTTATAATTATCATTCTTTATATTACATTATAATAATAAAAACGAAAGTCGAAAAAGTTCGTGTTTTTAGGTTCGTTGAATGTGGTTCCGCAGCCAGAGAGAGAACGACAAACCATGCATTGTGCACGTGACAATATTTGGGTAGGTGGTGACCCCATCGTATTTTACTTCTATACTATTCAAAAGATCATTAGTATATGGCAATTATTTGATAATTTTCACCATATTTTCTTGGAATTAAATTCTAAACGGACTCCCCATTATTTTGAGAAAAGCAGACCCCATTCAGGGCTTGACACGTGGAATATTAACTTTTATAAAAATTAACTAATTAATCAATTACGTGGCTAATCTAGGTTAGGACTCCTTTGAATACTAAACGGTATAAGAGAGCAAAATAAAAAAAGAGGAGCAAAGACAACCAGGAACAGAAGCAAAGACGTGGATTGACGGACAAAATATTTATCAACACATAGAAACATCATATACAATTTTCTTTAAGTATGTTCTATAATAATCTTTTTGGGGAATTATATGTGTTTGTTTAAATCTTTGATTAAAATAATCTTTAATTAAAGTGGTCCCACAAAAGAAAGAATAATAAACCAATATTTCACTAATATTTTCCACATGGCAAGTTGTAATTGGTGTCTGTTTTTTGGGCATAAATGGGGAGTCCGTTACAAATTTGCTCCCTATTTTCTTTAATTTAAACTTTTGTTATGAACTATACGAAGTTTGTAATAGGGTTTGGAAATTGGAACGAATTTTGTGAAATTCGACGATTTTTCGATCCTAAAATTGCTTTCCAAGTTAAGATATATCCATTTTTTCCGGGAAAAAAATTGGAACAGATTTTGCGAAATCCATCGATTTTTCGATCATTTTCCAAGTTAAGAAAAGATCTTATTTTTCTGGGGAAAAAATTAAAATTGACCGAACTGGAATATATGTGAAATTTCGATTATCGATCTAATTTTAATTTTCAAAAATAATTAACTTACACTTGTAAGATTAATATTATTATGTATTATCTTTTATTAGCTAAATTGAATTTTCAAATTTTGTCGACTCTGATCCGAAAAATTCTGATTTTGAATCAAACCTTTACATTTCAATTTTTAAAATTCCAATTTCAAAATTTCTGATTTTTTTTCTTCCCAAAAAGTATTTATTTCGATTCGACTCGTGATTCGATTTTTATTTTAGTACTACCTCAATTATCACCTTCAATCATTCATACCACCAACGTACTGAAAAGCTAAAACTCCAAAGATAACCTAACCTATATGGGATTAAATTAATAAGGATTTAATTAATACCACTAATTTGTTATATTATACTAAATTAAAAGCAGCCAGACACAATTATGATTTCAAAAGCATATATAGTAGAACCTCCATAAATTAATACCCGATAAATTAATAACCTCGTTTAAATACTATGTTTTCTCGGTCAAGACAAAAGAATTGCAAAATATTAAATGGAAAACAATAAAATTCATTAAGGATACAATACACCATACATGGTGGTAGTTGTGGTTCACACATTATTTATTATACACAGTACAAAACCATGCGCAATAGGAATTAACAACAACGTCGGATTTGGCAATAATCGTGTTTCCGTATTAACCGGTGTTGCTACTCAAAAAAGGGCAACTCGAAGAAACGTCTTTACTCGTAATACCATCGTCGGATAATGCAGCCCCCTTCACAAGACCACCGAGCAATTCCCCTCGATCGTAAAAAAACTCGACCTTCACAACCTTCGAATTCTCATCAACCTATATTTCATCAAATCGTTATTATTTTATAACCAAAATTAAATAACGTGACACAGTATTTTTACAAAAGGGTATTTTCGTAATTCGACATTATCTAATTACGGGTGGCCGTAATATGCCCATGACAAATGTATGCACCTCGAAAATGGCCATGCCAAAAAATTCAACCATCTCGCCGGTAGGAGAGTGGCCTTTAAAAGGGCCCTCCATGAAACCCCAGTGCCGGAATTTGTACACGATAACCGGTGGACCTGAGTACACCTGAATAATCTCCAATGCGAATCCTCTTGGAAATGCCGTTGTGAAAGCGAGGTGCGACGAGTCAACTGTTTCCTCCGCTGGATTGAAGCACCTAAAGATGGAAATCAGGTTGATCGAATTCGAATTAGTTTTTGTTTTTTGGATTAGGAATTGACTAATTCCGAATTCGATTCAAAATTAAAATCGGAAGTTGGAAATTTTTTCGGGTTGAAAGCAGCGGAATTTGTGAAATTCAGATTCGTCGTAAATTATTTTCCAGGAAATTTTAGAAAATTGAGAATTATATACATATAATTTTGTCGATTGGGAATCGGAATCGGAATCGGAATTGTTCCAAAATCGGAAAATTTTGGATCATAAATAGGCAGAATTCGGAAATTCGATTCCGATTTTAAACACCTGAATTTTTCTGGTAAGGATGTTTGCAACAAGGAATTGTAACCACCTCCAAGCTTTCTTTTCTCTTCCAGTGACAATGCTTTTCTTCCTGAAATAATTTAATTTAATTTCATGGATAACATACTCCCAATTTCCAAAAAAATAAAAAATAATAGTTAATTAATTATGCAAGATTAGATAGATTAATTACCATTAAGACTAAACCTATACTTAAGAGGATCCACAGTTTTATACTCATCAAAGTTGAGTTTGTGGAACATCTCCATTTCCCATGTCTTCACTAGATTCTGCACCTTTTCTTCAACTGAACCAGCACTCCATATCTATATTAATTTTTTTTTATTAAAACCATTTTTTTAAATTAAAAAAAGTTTAAAAAATTTAAAAATTTTAATTTTTTTTAAATAATTTAAAAAAAATAATTAAAAAAAATAAAAAAATTGTAAAAAATCACATAGATACCTTAGTTCGGCCTTCTTCGAAGAGCTTGTTTACGACGTCGTAGTTAGGAGGAGCACCATATCTCCATTTGATGTTCTTAACATCATCTTCTTCATTCAAGTATGATCTGTATTTCTCTGTGCTAATATTATTACTATTATCTGAAGATGCCATTTACTTAATTATTATATGATTACATATATGTTTCATGTATATATTTCAACAATTTAATTACTCTACTTGTTATATTTATCGATGGCCGGTAGCAGCCGGTGTTGAATAAGGGTACGTGGAAAATAAATAATTATTTAATAAAGTGGTAATTTTCTTGTCCACAAATTATCATGTCCCAACTAATGTAAGTCATTTTCATGGTTGTGGTTGGATTCAATTATTATACGATATCTCACCATATACACATAGAAATATTTATACCTCAATTAAATTGATAAATTCAAAACAAAATTTGCCTTTGGTCACAACAATGTGGTAAAATTTAAAGCAACAAGTCTATGAATATTAATAGAAATAAAAAATAAATAATATTGAATAATTTGTGGAAAGACTTGGGGGTCGACCCAATATGGCAGCAACAAAGGTAACCGAATTACGTTCTTTCTTGGTCTAATTAATTACTATCGACAGTTCATAAAAGGGTACTCATCACGAGCAACACCACTAACAAACTTGCTCAAGAAGAACAAGGCGTGGGAGTGGTCTGACTCATGCCAACGGGCGTTCGAGGACTTAAAGGCAGCGGTGAGCCAAGAGTTGGTCCTCGTCTTACCGGGCTTTGGGAATTCATTCGAGTTACACACACACGCTTTCGACTTTGCCATTGGAGAGGTCTTGATGCAAGAGGGGAAATAACCCCAATGCCTAAACTTCTACAAAATTACAGGGCGGACCGGAAAAAGCTTGAAGAACTTCAAACGCAAATCCACATGGAAATACTTGCTTGAATAGTGTCTGAGAAGAGTCCTACGTTTCTTCGTCGGGGTCGTAGAATCGCAGTGACGGTGGCAACGACGTCTGCAACATCACATTGTAGCTTCCCCCTACCTTTCTCATTTGCTCCAATGTAAAATACTTTTTTTCCTTCAAATAATTATTTATTTATTTAATTTAATTCTTTTTCAAAAAAAGCATACAATATAATTAATTACTATAAATAAAAACTATTGAACACCATTGACTCCGACGACAAAGTTTGGATCAACCGTTTTGTAGTCGTTCAGGTAGAATCTGAACTTGCCATGATTTACTCTTACTTACACTAATAGTATAATTACTGATTAAGTGTTCCTTAACTACAATTAGTTGAGTGAAGTGGTTCTTATATAGAATAAATCAAGAAGAATATTAGTGCATGCTGAATTTGATGACATATTTCCTATTTTTAAATAATATAAATAGTAATTATTTATGGCAGCCACATTTGAATAATGGAACTATGATTTTGAAGATGCCTATTAATATAATTATTATATAATAAGTTAGTGATAAATATATTTGATATATATAAACATTTTTGACTGACATAGTTGAATAATGGGACGTGTTAAATAATTTATAATTACTAATTATTAAAATAATATTTTTCTTGTCCACAAATAATGGGTCCTTATCTTATCTCTTTCGCAACACGATATTGAATTTGCCTGTCCATTAATCAATGTTTGCCAAAATTACATTGTATTAACTTATTAGTGTGGTGATAATACTACTAGATATTAATCATATCTTTTTCATAACTATTATAATATTGAATAATTTTGAATGTTAATCATATAATTACGTATATTAAATTAAATGACCTTATTCAAAAATCCTATTTGTTTAGTTTAATTAAAATTCATAATTAACGAGAAAAATATTAAAGAAAGAACTGAAAATTTTATTCAAACAACATATTTGTTACATAAAAATAATAATGACATTCTCTGTAATTCCAATCTCTAAAATCAACCCAGATTTTAAAAAACATACCGATAACTGAAATTCAATCAATTTTTATTTAAACATATGAACAGATCATTTAAAAAAGTGCGTTTACAATCAGTGAATTCAGAATCTAATCCTATCAATCTTGTAAACAATTTCAAACATGCTACACAGCTAACAAATTTGGGAAAACAGAATTGAAAATAAAATAATTAAGAATGATTAATCTAACTAATTACGAAGAACCAAGTAGTACTCAGATTAATTAATTGTACCAATTAAATAAATAGAATGGGCAAAAATCCAAAATTAAATCCAACAAAATAATTTGGATTCGCTAAGCATGATTTTTCACTAATTGAACTAAAATTAAATGCCCTGTTTTCGTAATTAACAAAAAAAAATCAAAGCATAAAAAATATTAGAAGAGGAAACCATCAGACACCAAAATTTATCCCCAGAAGCATAAAGCTATTGTACGGTCCGCATCATGGTTTGAACTTTCTCCTAAAAGAAAGATCGCATCATTTGGTTCCTCTTTCGAATTAATTAATTACGAAAACTGATTAATTTCATCAAGAAGAAATTGAATTTAAAAAAAAAAGGGGGGGGGGGGGGGGGAATTGAGAAAGAAATTAGGGCTCAGAAATCATATGGGTATGAGTCATTATCATCATACGAGAGGATCATCTCGTAAGAGTGGTGCATGACAATTTCCAATCACTGCCCCTTTCTTCTCCAAAATCAATCCAGATTTAAATAAATAAATAAAAAATTATAATTGGGGATCTAACTGTAGAACTGAAGAAGATGATGATGAACCCTAAATCTGAGAAACAGAGTGACGAGTCCCGGGTTTATATAGGAAGGGTGAAGAAAACCCTAATCGTTGTTGTCTTCCGAGATTTTATGTTTGGGCTTTTTGACTCCGTGTTTTTTAAACAGGCCCACTCATCTTGATTACCAAAATTCCCGATATTTGTTTCCATCTTACACCGGCCCTTTACGGTGTGATTTTTTCATGGAATATATTTTGTTCCGATTAATATTTCCCGAGAAATGTCAGTTGTACCCCTACAATAATATTTATCTTGAAAAAGTAGCATAAAAAAGTACATCGCAAGGGGTTCGGTGTAAGACGAAAACAAACATCAGGGGATATGATAATTGCGGATAGTTGTTTGTAATTTAGTCCAAGTTAATGGGGAGCTTTGTAATTTACCCTAAAATTTGTTGGTACTCAGTATAATTACGTAATATAATAAATTTTATATTAAGTAAAATTTTAATGATGCAGATACAGTTAGGTAAACCAATTGTGAAGTCAAAAAATTGCTTGGTGTACACCAAAAATTACAAAGTTTATAATAGCTCAAAAATGTTGGTCATCTGTTCTTCTGCTTCGAAACTTCTAGAAGCTTCTCGGCCGCCCATTCCCCAATCTCCGTATTCCCGTGGACCCTACACGCTCCGATAAGCATGGCCCACATTTGCTCAGTCGGACAATAACCCATTGTCGAAATAACCTCCTTCGCTTTCTTCAATAAACCAGCCCTCCCATATAAATCAACCATGCAAGCAAAATGCTCCAAGCCAGGAGTTATACAGTAAACGCTCACCATCTTTTCGAAAAACAACCGACCTTGAGAAACGAGCCTCGAACGACCGCAAGCAGACAAAATAGCAACCATCGCCACGTCATCAGGTTTTATGTTACATTTTATCATCTCCTCGAAAAGGTCAACGGCAATTCCACCTTTCCCTTGTGAGCCGTATCCACTTATCATCGAAGTGTACGTCACTAAATCTCTCGTCTCCATTGAATCGAATATTCGTCTAGCTGTTAAAACCCCACCTGTTCTTGAATACATTTCGATAAGAGCGTTACACAGTAATAAATTCCCCCGAAATTCCGCACGCGTGGCAATATAGCCATGAAACTCTCTCCCGTGTTTCGGATTTGCAAAACGTGCGCAGAGGGGTAGAATGCATGCGAGTGTCACGTAGTTCGGTTCGATTTTTGTAAGAAGTAATTCTCTGAAGAGAGAAAAGGCTTCTTCGGACATATCCCTTTTTGCAAAACCGGATATAATCGAATTCCACGTAATTACGTTTTTACCCTCCACCAATCTGAAGACGACATAAGCATGCGTAAGATCTCCACACCGAGAATACAACGTAATCAGCGCATTCTTCACATTATCATATTTGATGGAAGCATTTCGAATTGCGAAACTGTGAATTACTTTTCCTGATTTCAACTCACGTATACGAGAGCAAGCACCTAATCCGATAATCACCGCCACGTGATCTAACCGAACGCCACCTGTCCTCATCTGACGTATCAACTTAAGAGCCCCTACGAAGTTGCCTGTTCTCAAACAACCTCCAGCAATAATATTCCAAGTTATAATATTTAATGTCATATCGGCCACTCTCATGCTTTCGAAAAGTTCGAAAGCCTGGTCCCACATACCCCTCGAGGCATATACAGAAATAATCGAGTTCCACGAAACTTCGTCCTTATCCGGTATTTCTTCGAAGATGCTTCGTGCCGTTTCAAGATCCCCACATTTCCCGTACATAGAAACCAACGCATTCTGCACAAACAAGTCATGTTTCAAAGAGCTAGTAGCATTGATCGACTTATGAACTTCTCTACCGAATTCAAGATTTGATTGTTCTGCACAGGCCTTGAGAATAGACGGGTAAGTGAAACGATCGGGTACGACCCGTTTATGACCCATTTCTTTGTAGGCAAAGATAGCTTCATCGTAACGTCCTTCACTCACGTACGACGAAATAAGAACATTCCAAGGCAAAGACAGCAGAATGTCCGAATCTGCAGCTATAAAATGAGCTTCGTCGATAAAACCGAACGCTGTGTAAAAAGACACTAGCTTTGGAACCAATGCTTGGCTTTTGTGAAGACCCCATGTAATAACTTGGGCATGAAGCTGTTTGCCTTGTGGAAGCAACTCGAGATTTGCACAAGACAATAACAGAGAGGATAACGAGTCTACAACAAAAACGGGATACGCAGAGGAAGCCAAGGCATGACTTTGGATAAGAGAAAAGATCCTTAAGGCTTTGAACAAACGGCCATTGCGGGCGAAATCTTTCACTGTGATGGCAAGGCAATCGACCAGACATTTATCGGTTTTCTCATCGGGTAATAGTACAATAGTTTCGTTGGCAAAACAAGATTGCGGCTCGGGTTTTTCCCGGACATCCAATGGTGGTGGTTTGATGCTTTCTTTCCATTTCATAGGAATGCATCTTTCGATTTGATGAAAGGAAAGGCTTCTGGGCAGCTTACGAAATGGAGAAGACATGCAGATTCGAAGTGGGACCCACTGCACATCTTGATGCAGCTAATGCGCGGTACCATCTGCATGACTGAACACGCATTTGACAAACACCACCAAATATATCTTAACCTAATAATTCTTAGCAGCTGCAAAAGCACATAAGATAAGATCAACTACGAATTTAGGCATCGTATAGGCTAAAGGAATGTAGCTTTTTTTCGTCACTAAATCACTACATAAAATTATATGGATTTATTTTTCATATGAAGCTATCATCATCAAATTAAGAAATACAAAACGATGCTTTGCAGAGCAGAAGCTGCTGTAATTAGGTAAGCCCTCACAAGTAATTAATCGATTCAAAAAGCACTATAGAAATTGGTTGCTTTAATAGTGACGAAACTCTTCTGCCACTCCAATCATTCACCACCGACAATCGATTAAAAAAAATCGAAAACATGAAGGGAAAAAATCAGCAACCTAGTTGAACTGAAATTTTTGAACTAACTGAAAAAAGCAATGAACTTTATAACGAAGATTTCAGTTCGAATTCAAATTGACCAACAAATTGAAACCCAATTCATGAATTATGAGAAAATAAAAACAGTTACCTTGTAAAAAACTAGGGCGATAGAGATTGAAGGAGATGCCGGAAACAAACACAGACGAAAATTTTGGTCTGCAATCGATAACTTGCGGAAAGGGGTTTTAGCAGAATAATTGGGGGTTTAGGCGGAAGAAGCTGAATAAATTATTTTATTATGAATTAAATTGTTTTGAGAGGTTTTGGTTGGGCCAAATTTATTGGGCTTATCGATATCTAGTATTCGTTAACATTGGCGCCTATATTATTATATATTATTTATTATACACATAATAAAAACACAAGAAAAATAATTTAATAAATTGAGTTTTCTATATTATAAATTAAGTGATTATTAATTCTTTTTTTATATATTTTTTTTTTCCTTTGAGCCAATTAAATAATATTTTCGTAGTATTTTTATGAGACATAATTTACTAAAATTACATGTACATATATTTGCAGCATGACTTATTGGTTAATAATGAAATCTAAAGGTCACCAATTAATTGGAACTCAAAAACTTAATGCATAGAACTTAATAAAATACATTGCATTAAGTACTAGAATTGAATAAAACCATGACAAAGGAAAATAAAAAAAAACACTAATATCAAACCTATCTTTATATATATAATGGAAGAATGAAAATATTAGGGAGCATGGAATATTTCGGGTTGCACCCAACAGGTTGTTATTAACTTGTTGGTTGCAACTTTAGAGGACGGCAGCATCGAGTATGTGCTCCTATTTTCCAAATCAAATACATGGAGATTTCTGTCGTGATTCATGTTGAAATTTCTGTCGTCTTCATTTGTATAGTAAATCGAATTTGGTTTTGTTTCTTGAGAAGCACAACAATATCCAGCACCATTTCTACTGAGAAAAATTGTTCGATTCCCTATATTTTCTATCTCAGCGTAACTCATTCGATTTGTATCGAACCGAAAAACTGTAAAGTCCATCCCATCATAACAACTCTTTGTGAAAGGATGTATTCTTTGAACTACCAAGAGCTCACCATCACAAGACTCAATCAACCATATGTCATATGCTCTCGACGAATGAGGAATGACCGAAGGCTCCACCATTGGTATCTGCCTAAACTCGATAGTATTTCCCACGAAATGAATGGTAACAAATTTATCGGGATCCATGAAGCCGTAAGTAGTACCTTGAAAAGATGCAATCGTCCGAAGATCGTCAAAACCAACACGACCATTTTCTTGTTCTTCTACTTCTTGTTGTTCTAATGTCCGTGTCACGTATTCTTCGTCTCCAATCCGGCAAAAAGATTGTTCCAATCCATTGAACAAAATGTAACAATCAGGTTCAGTGGGGGGTTTGGTCAAAATACATTGATTGTAAGTGCGCGAGTCATCGAGTTTTGGAAGCTCGATTTTTTCCTCGGTTATTGGATTGAAAAGACAACAATCACCATCAACATCAGCGGGTTTCACTAAAACTAACCATCCATAAAAAGAACCGAGTATCTTCTTGCCGTTCAAGACCGAAACGTTGTTTAACATGCGAACCGATTTCTCAGATGGATTGTAAATTAAATGTTTTTCCACCGATTCCCCGTGGGATATCATAAGCAAAGGAGTTTTGCTCTCTCGGTTTATGCCGTTTGTTTCCATAGTGATGAATTACCTGCACCTGTAAATATTCATGGGTTTTTAAAAAAAAATCTACATAAATCCGAGAAGCAACATTACACAAGCTAGAAAACTATAAAAAATAAAAAATCGAACGACAAAGTTTCGTAAACAAATCCATATCAATAGTCATTCATTAGAACAACAAATCCCGAATTCAATTAATAAATTTTCTCTTCTCCTCAAACTATCAAATTACGAAAGGCAGAGGTTTGATAGTAAAATATTTAGATATTTTTTCTTGTTGAATGAATACATACACGTCTGTGTACCTATCCACGTACTCGAACAAACAAATAAACAAACAAACAAACAAACAAAAATTTGAGGGGCTTACAGAATTCCAATGGTTGCGTCTGAGTAGAATGAATTCGAATGATTTAATAGAAAGAGGGGAACGTGTGTATATATATATAGGATTTACATGGCCAATAATTAAAAAAAGGAAGATAACGTAATTAAATTAGGGTGCAACTCTAATTACTACGTACTCACGGAAACCAAATCTGAATAAAAATAAGAAAAATATTTGAAATAAAGGTAGTCATAAATCTTCTCCAACTAGGAATTCTACGAATGTCTGTTGTATTTATATCCATACATTTTTTTTATTTTTTTAAAAAAAAAAAATATCCATACCTACGCCCTATTGAGATTTACATTTTACAAACAAAAACAAAAATCAAAATTATTATTATTATTATTATTATTATTATTATTATTATTATTATTATTTTCTATTAATTTTCTAATTATATTTTGCAAGGGTCGTCTTATCTTTTTTGGGTTTTTTCTTTTTTTTTTTTTTTGCTCTTTTTTTTCAACACGTTTTTTAAATCTTAAAAAACTTGCTATAAACTTCTCTCGTACAATTGGTGTTCTATATTGCATAGGAAAAGTATCTCGAATCAGAGTAGAGAAGGGTAGGAAAATAACAACTCCATATAGAAAGCAATTCCAATTACTCATAAGGGAAGTTTATTTATATATTTTATTATACAATATTTTATTTTATTTTATTTTATGTATATATATATTGAGCGTCCTAATTAGAGTAGGAAAATATTTCCAACTTGGAGAGAGTAAAAAAAAACGTTATATATATCTGACAAAAAATACTAAATTCTTCCAACTGGAGAGAGTACGTAAAAAAAAACGTTATATATATCTGACAAAAAATACTAAATTCACAACGCACTTGTTTTGATAGCTGGCTGATCGACATCCAATATTTATCAAAGGTATGTAATTATTGATTCCAATACATGTTGGTGTTCTCATCCGTGATGATCAATTTAAGAGTTTATTTTTGGTGTTCCATTAAAATAGTAATATATGAAGAAAAAGAAAAATTCTATACTTGAAGGTGTAGTTGGAATAAAAATTAAAATAATACAAAGAATTGGGATTGAAATTTTCTGGTTGAGTTTGATTTCAGATTTTCTTAGTTCCATTGAAATCTCACACCTTCTTCCAATTGCAACGATGGATTCGTATTGGGAAGAAAGAGAAAATTTAAGTATTTGAATCGTATATTTAGAAATTTTATTTTATTTTTTTTCTTTAAGGAAATATATTGAAAACATGGAAGCCAATAAAATAAAGTTGTTTGCAGGGTGATTAATTTATTTTCTCCATATTTTTATTTTCTTTTAGATGTTGAATACAAGTTTTTCTTGTTATTAAATCCTGCAAGATATGTTTGAGTTCCTCTTGATTTTACGATATCAAATTAGTGTTTTTTTCTTTTTTTTTTTTTTTTGGTTGTTTAGAGAATTATGCATGAGAATTTTATTACTAGTGTATTCACAATGGTTTTATGTGATAGATTATAAGCGATGGAGGATTGGAATGATATCCCTGAAGAGCTTCTTTTTTTGGTACTAGCGAACGTATTGGGTAAAGACAGGTATAATTTTAGTCTAGTATGTGAATCTTGGAATAGAGTTGCGAAAGCTTCACCGTATCATCCTTCTCCTTGTCTAATGACGTTCAACCGAAAGAGCAATCATGTTTCGAAATATTTTCAGCACAACTGTTTTTTTCGGATGAACTTTCCCACATTACTAAAAGATGCAACCGTACGTTTCTCCAATGATGGATGGTTGCTCATGATGTCCCCGGATGATCGAACCCTTTTTTTCTTCGATCCTTTCAACAATCAGACGATGGAACTCCCCCCCATCCCGAGTCATCGCACCATGTACAACACAATATGTTTTTTCCACCCGCCAACTTCACCGGATTGTCTAATTGTTGGAATTCTATCTAACACACATCATGAGGTGGAAGTAGCGGTTCTTAAATATGGAGAGGATAGATGGGATGTAGTTTTATTGGATATAGATCATCAATTCAAAGTGTCCTTTTGTCCTCCAATTTTGCATGATGGAAAAATATATTTTTTGGATGTTATAGGAAATGTGGCATGGTTTGACATGACCGATGGTATATGGTCCTTTGATATCTACCCAAGGTGTTTCACGAAAACTCGACTTTGTAGGAATATTAAAGAATGCTTCTTGATTAAACCTAAAAACGAGGAAACAATTTTCGGTGTATTTCTTGTGCACGACGAAAGGAAGGTCAGGGTGTTTGAGCTCAGTGAACAGCTTCGGTGGAAATTGGTGGAAGATTTACGCAATAGGGTGTTTTATGTGAGCAAGACGTCGTCTTTTGGATATACAACTGACGATAAAAGCATGGCAAACAAGATTTTTTTTTCGAAGTTCCATGGTGACAAGATTGTCTTCTACTCAATGGATACACATAAATATCATTCTTTTGAGGGCGACTATTCGAGCGACCATTCTTACGATTTTGAAAAATTGGACTTTGCAACTTGGATGATACCAACACTCCCTCCACAACTTTCAAGAAAATTGACTTCAAGAGAGTTGACTTGGTGTCCGAAAGTGGATGAAACTACAACTTAATATGTTTATCTTTTACTTGTTAAATTTTACAATTTCTTTTCGTCAATTTTGAGAGATATTATTTAACTTATAAATAGTTAATTTTATTTATACGCTATTATCAATAGTTGAGCTTCAATCAATTTAAATCCTTGAATAAAATTGTTTGGAACTTGGACGTGTTGAATCGAGACTGTTTATATCTTTTTAAACTTATTATATTATATTTGTTAATATTTTATTAAAATTATTTAATAATAATGCTTATGAAAATTAATATTTTTTTAACATTATTTATATCTCAGTTAAATGCTTTTATTAATTAAGTATTGCTAGATAAATATAATATATTTTTTATGGCCCAGTGGTTAGTAAATCCATTTAAAACATCCGAGTTCGATCCTCATTTAAATCATTTTTTAGCAAACTCGGGTCTGGGCCGGGGCTGTGCGGGTCCTTTTCCGACTCGGGTCCAGCCCGTCGAATCTACCCGCATTTAATGTGTAAATTCACAAAAATTAATAGGCTTAGGCCCTGTTTGATGACCACTGAATGGCCTCTGAATGAGCAATTTCCTCTTATTCGGTAAGCATGATCTCATTCAGTGTGTTTGGGTTGAATCTCTGAACTGAATATTTTACCTCTTATTGGTTCAGCCAAAAATCATTTGCTTATTCGGTAAGATGTGTACCCCAGTGAGTTTTGGTAAAAAATAAACCCTCCACGGCTATCTCATATCTCTCCTACATCAATTATGGAAGCTAATAATAAATTATTATTTTGACAAAAACTAATGTGAAATGAAGGATTAAATGAGGACAGTGTATTTGTGTTATTATTATTATATTTGTTTATTATTATTATATTTGTTGTTCCTGCTATCATCATTGTATTTGATATGATAGTAAGTACTTATAGATTTAATATTTGACCTTTAATTTTATCTACAATTTTATTTTTTGTCATAATATATTCTATATGAAATATTCTAAATTTTAAATTTATTTATATATATTACTCAAATTTAATTAATAAATATAATTTCACTATTACACAAGTTTATAACAAGAAGATAATATTATTCAGTAATTATTGATATTCAGTTATCAAATGGACTTAATTGTTCGGCATTCAGCATTCAGACATAACTCTTATTGATTCAGATATTTATTCAGCATTCAGCATTCAGTGCTTAATCCTGTCAAACGGAGCCTTAGTGTGTCGAACTCGTGTCCACCAAATGGTTTAGTAACATATAACCATTCTATCAAAGTAAACAATTAGGTTACGGTGAACTATAAATATATACATACTATAAAACCGTGATTATAATAACAGATTGTCCACTAATAACAAATGCATATATATTTAACTTTGACAAATATAAATAATTACGGTTCAACCAGTCTAATTTAAAAGAAAGATTAAATTTTAAATTTTTTTGAAGTTTGAATTTTAAATTTTGAAAAATCTCACAATTATTTTTTTCATTTATAAATACTTTCAATTGAATCTTCGTTAATTCATTTTCACAACCTTCGTTTTATTTCTCAATGTCTTAATTGTTTCATTTTTTTATAAAATTGTTTAATGTTTAAATTCAACTTTTTTTTTATTTTGAATTTAAAGTTAAGCTCAAATTTCAATTTACTTTTTTTTCGTTTTTGTAATTCTTTGAAAGAATTTATTTTTTTGAAAAAACGATTCGGACCCGGACCCGATGGACCTGGACCCGCCTCCCCACGGTCGGTTTCGGATCCCCTTAAAGTCGGACCCGAACTCAACCCGATCCATAGCCGTATCTATGTGCTACTATGTCCTGTGCGTTGTGATGCCACTGGCTTTGCAGAAATCATTGAATTCAAAATTATGATATATCCAAAAAATGCTTCAATTTGCTTCATGATTGATTCTCCACTTCCACTATTCCATCATTGAACCTCTAAAATGCTTCATTCTTAAATTTCATAATTAAAGCCAACAATATTCTTGAGTAATCATCTATGATTGAATTGCCACCATTAGGAGTTTATGTTCTAGCTGATCCCATAAATTATTGTGAACATAATCCAAAAGCTACTTTGTAGTGTGTTATCCAACACCAAAACCCATCATCTTTGCCTTTATAAGAACACATTACTCACATAAATCCAGCTTATCCACATTGTAATGTCCAAACAACTGTTGTTCAGCTCACTGATATGACCAAGTCTCGAATGTCAAAGCTTAGTCTTATTATCCTTGTGGTTTTCAATACTAGAAACACAATCAATAACAGTCTCTCCATATGGTAGATGCCATAATGCCTTCATAACAAACATAGATCCCTTAGAAACCTTCAGAATACCGTTGCTCCCACTGAACGTGCGACCACTCTTGTCTAAGACTCCAAGAGATATTAAGTTCCTCTTGACCTAAGGTACAAACTTCACTTCAGGTAAAACTATCTCAATTCCATCAAATATTTTGATTCTTACAAAACCAACCCATGTCACATAGTAGACATCATAATTCCCAATAAAACTAATTCCCACTCATTTAACTCAAGAGTTTCAAATCAGTCTTTATTTGATGTCATGTGAAAAGAACACCCTAGATTCAATATTCAATCCTTCTTAACGTCACCTTTAGTGACAACAAGGACATCATCGGCTTCAAAATCCTCAGCTATAACATCATTCTCCATTGTTTTGCCTCTAATCTTGTGCCTTAATCTCGGGGCAATCCTTCTTGAAGTGGTCACGTTTCTTACACCTATAACACTTCCATTCACTCCTATCTATTGGGGTCTTCTTACATTTTGCTGACTTAGATCTATGGGAGCGAACGAGTCGAGCTCGCCTCTTTTGACAGGCTCGAGCTTGAGCTCACCTCTTTTGACAGGCTCGAGCTTGAGCTCACCTCTTTTGACAGGCTCGAGCTCGAGCGAATCTATTTTGTCGAGCTCGAGCTTGAACTCGAACTCGTGTTCATTTTGTCAAGCTCGAGCTCGATCCCAAGCTCATTATTGTTGTTGTTTTTTAATATTTCTTTAATTATTATTAAAAAAAATTAAATTACAAAATAAACAATAAATTGTGATTATATATATTTTTAGTTATTTTTATTTTATTTTTATTTATTTCTATAATATTTTATACTATTATACATTATTGGAATAAAAAATAATATAAATATAAAAATTATAAATAAGGCTTGTGGGCCGGCTCGTGAGCTCATAAACAACTAAAAACTAGCTCGGATTCAGCTCAAACTCGAAAAATTCAAGTTCGAGTTGACTTACCGAGCTCACGAGTCGGCTCGACTCGTTTACCATCCCTACTTTAATTTGTACTTAGGTTACTTTTCCTTGAAATCTCTCTTCTCATATTTGCCCCTCACGTTGAGTGCCTTTCCAGATTCAAGATTTTCCCTTCAAGTTTCTTCTGCAATTCTTTTATATTGATTGCAGATTGCACTTTTAGTCCAGAGAGATGGTTTGCTCTCACCCATATACCAGTACATTCTTGAAATGCACTACGGTACTAAAACGTTTCTTTACTTCATAAAATTAGGGACTATTAGTGATAACTCCCTCTACTTTTTTTTTTAATAAGAGTGGATCTATCCTTACTTTCAATATTAGTTGTAAGTCCAACTTTTTTCATATTTCGAATTTGTCCCTCTCCACTAGTTAATTCCCACTACCTATTACTAATTACTTGATTCCTTTATATATTTATATAAATATTTTATTTTTAATTTTTGTTTTTTATTTATTAAATTATTAAAAAAATAATAGAAAAAAATTCAAATAAAAAATAATTTTTTTATCTTTTTTTCCAGTTTTTTTCCGTTTATTTTTTTCATAAATCAACTAAAATATTTCCGAAATCAATTAATTTTTTTTAAAAATTTAATTAATTTTGAATATTTTTTATTTGCAATTTATTTTTGTTTTCCATAATCAACTACAAAAATTTCTTAATCAACTACAATTTTCATTTTTTTAGTTTTTTTTTCAAAATCAACTATAAAATTAGACTAAGTCACTAAACAACTAAAAAAATATGGTATTCAAGATTTACTGATTTGAAACCAACTATTATCAAAATTAACTATAAATTATCAAAATCAACTATAAAATTATCGAAATTAACTACAAATTGTCGGAATCGACTACAAAATTATCATAACCTACTATAAATTATCGAAATCAACTCAAACAAATAGCAGAATTCGAAACCAACTAAAACAAATAGCAAATTTTGAAAACAACTAAACAAAATGACGAAAACAACTATTTTCCTGTGCGAGAAAAACGATGGCTGCATTAGGGCGGAGATGACGGCAGCGTAATCGAAAATCTAATGATGAAATCGGAAACCTTGATATCTCTAACCACCAAAAGTTTGGTAGATATAGGGCGGGGGCAATGGAGCCCGACACCGACAATTCTCCATAAAGGTGTAGTCCAAGGTTTCTTCATCCTCCTCGGGGTTGATTGATTCCATTACAGTGGTGGTGGAGGCGGTTTTCCGATGAGGGTTGAAGAAATGATTTCGAAAATTGAAGAACCAAAAAAAAAAAAAAAAACCCAGTAGATGTGCACTGCCCTAGCCACATTTTTTTTCATATCGTGAAATAAGAGATAGAAGGAGGTCGGGGCGGTGGCAATGGAGAGGCGGCAGAGCAGATATGCAATTCGGTGGCAGGGAGAGAAGGGGAGAGAAGCGAGAGAGAGGTAATGGCTGTGTATAGGGGTGCAAGTTGGAACGAAATTTCCAATTTCCGCCGGTTCCGATCTGAAAAGTTTCAAATTTGGAATAACTTTTTTCATTCTGATTTCCGAATATTTCCGATTTTTTTGGATTGGATTGGAATTATATAAAATAAATTTGGAATTTCTGATCCGATTTAATCCTGAAATTAATTTCGAAAAAATCCAATTTTTTTTCCAAAAAATACACCTACAAATAATATATATTATATAATACATATTTTTCCGAAAGATACATGTAAGTTTTGTTTTAGGATTTTGACGTAATGAATTGTTGTTAGAAGCTTTATTGGATATTATGTTGTGTTTATTTTAATTTATTTATTTTAACTGAATTTAGTAGTTACTAGTTTTACTTTTATGGACGTGGATAATATTATTTTTGAAATATTATGAACATTTTAGAAAATTTCGGCTAAGCTTTGAAATTTTAAATCTTATGCCGATTTTTTCCGAAATTCCGAAATTTACGGGCCCTTTTGGAATTGGAATGAATTTTTAGATTCCGAGAATTTTGAAAGTGGAATTGGAATTGATTTTAAACTTCCAATTTTTTTTGGAAATTTTTCGAAAATGCTTATTCCGATCCGATCCATCCGACTTTCACCCCTAGCTGTGTATTAAAAATGAAGGATGAATTAGAGAAATAGGGTTTGGTATTTTTATGTAGTAATTTAAGGTTAATATAGACATACCATATAAAATTAGAATTTATTCTAAATTAAAATATGAATCGGGGATACTCACTAATATGCAAAATGAGGATATATCCATCTTGATACAATCAAATATCTTAGGGGGGTCTTCTCTAATTATCCCATAAAATTAAGTTGAAGATGAAATTTGTTGATAATATTTATCTTTATTAATTAATCCAAATAAAACTATATATACATAGAGGTACTATCCATCTGAGTGAAAATTACTCTTTCTCTTCATTTCTTCATTCATTCATCATCGTGCACACTACTCTCGAGAGGTTATCGGATTTGTATGCTGATTAGATTATGAGATTTTTCTTAACTCTACTTTCCTTGTTGACCTTAGTTTACTTGATTTCAAATTCAAATGTTGATTTGCATGCTAATTAGATTGAGATTTTTTTATTTATTTTTGCAATTGGACCTAGTGGGGGTATGGGTTAAGAAGATCGGTGATTTGGAAATTGTTGAGTTAGATCTTTTCTGATTCTTTGTGTGTTTAAATAGAGCGAGCTTATTCCCACTATAATGCATTTTTCTGCCAAAATGTGTATGCATATAAGGTGTTTGACAAAATGATTGAATGAGTTTAATTGTAATTTTTCAAAGTAATGTAAATTTAAATGTTGTAACTTTTTTCTAACCGTTATTGTTACATTTTAGATGGCGGCCGTCACCTGGTACAAGCCGGATAAACCGAAGGGAAAACTGTGTACGAAGTGCTTTACATATCTCGATATATCAACAACGATTATTGAATTCCGCGCCCACAAGAAACAGTGCGTTCCTCGTGGTCAAGAGCCAAATCCAATCGCTGACCCAGCTATGGGAAGAGGTGCAGGGGGCAGAGGTGCGGGGGGCAGAGGTGCAGGGGGCAGAGGAGCGCCCGGAGGAAAGGGTGCAGCTAGGGCAAGACGTGGTGGTGGAAGATAAAGGGGTGCAGCTAGGGCAAGAGGTGGTGGTGAGAACTGATTTTGACAGGGTAAACTTGAACACTTAATTGCCTTTAATTTTGTTGCATTAACACAGCTCTATTTACTTCGATTCGTGTTTTCACTTCGAAGTACGTTTGCGCAAAGTAGAATAATATCGAGATCGTGAGTGTTTTCTTATCGACTTTGAAGTTTACGTATTTGGAGGTTTATGTTTGTTAAATTGGTTTCTAGTTATCCCGTTTCTCTTATTTCACTATTGTGCTCCGATACTCTTTCTCGAGAAGCGGAATGATCGATCGGTGATATGCTGTCCATATACCTTGGTCAAAAAAAAATATATATATCACATCGTACAAGAGGCAAAAAACCGAATGTCGGAAATATATATATATATATATATATATATATGTATATATATATATATATGTATATATATATATATATGTATATATATATATATATGTATATATATATATGTGTGTGTATATACTGGAGAAGAAAGAGGGTAACCTGTTTAAACTCGTCGTTAGATCTGACAGATTCGTGCTCGGATCCAACTCTGCACGAAGGAACGGAAGTGGAAAAAGGCGAATTGAGGTATTTTAGTGTCGAGCTTTTTTGAGACAAGTACATTTCTCGAAAGTTCAGGATCGATCTATGCCAAAACAAAAAAAGACGGAAATCAACCATTTACTTAAGAGTAGAGGTGTAAGGATGTGTAAAGAAGGGTGCAGATGGTTTGATAGTACCTTAACCAGTTCGACTAGCTTGCTTTTTGTAGGCTTTGGCACTCGATGCCAATCTTTAATGTCAATAGGAAGTAACTTACTTCCTCTCACTAACGTGCCGACGAATTGAACGTATTCACTTTTATTTAAGTCGATAGCTTGCCCGTATTCATTGAACTGAACTTCATTACGACCCTTCCCTGCCCAAACACGTGTCATGTAAGTAGGCCCTCTAGCTCTTTTTTGTCGGGCATTTTCTACAAAAAACAAAAATAATTGTTATCGACGAAGTGAGATAGAGACACGATAATCGAAAATCAAACATCAATATGCTCAAATTTACCTGTTTGGTCAAGCACTGGATTATCGACATCATTTGAATTCGACTCTAATGGATGGCCCACATTCTCGTTTCTAATGTGTGCACTATGTCGAATGCTTTCCATCCCTATATTTTGCAAGTTTATAAGATCGATATCCTCCGACAAGATGAAGAACCACGCATGCATTAGCAAAGTCTATTAGCCAATAGGGCTCGTAAAATCCAAATCCGGTCAAAAGATTCCCCGGAGTAGAGTTTCCAAAGGCCGCATAACCGAAACCTCCACAGCACAAGTAGAAGAAAGTCGTAACAAATACCGCCACCACAGACGCCTTCGTCACCGACTTTTTCCGGTGGATTAGGCCTCAAAGTATCCTTCTAATATTACGAATTATTATACACACACGCACACACACATATATATATATATATATATATATATATATATATATATATATATATATATATATATATATATATATATATATATATATATATATTTTCTAGGTACATCAGTAAAAGATTTACACACCATTGTTTCAAGAAAAATAAGAGAAAACAGGATCGCAAAGGCAATGTCGCAGAGTGATTGAGAAATCGACCATATTTTGTCAACAGCAATAGATGTTGGCACTCCTCCGATGGTACCTTTTATTTCTCCATTTTCTGCAAAATAATAAAAAATAATAATAATATATGTGGCGAAAAGTTTCTAATATATATATATATATATATCTATATATATATATATATATATATATATATATATATATATATATATATATATATATATATATATATATATATATGATCCAATAGTGGCCTAGGTGAAGGACATGATTGCAGCAAACATATGATAAGCAAACAAATTTACCAGATCCGTACAACAGAAGAACTTGAATTAATTTTTTTTGTTGAAATCATAATTAAATAAATCAACATGACATATTTTGTGGATATATCTAAATTTCTTCATAAAACATAATCAACCTACATAAAATCACACTAAAAAGATCGCAATCAATCACACCACAAAAACAACAAATCATTGGATAAATAAATATATTTTATACAATTGAGATACCTTAAACAGAAGAAACAATACATATCAATTGAATTGAGATACCTTATGTATAAGAAACAACAAATATTTGTACAATGAAAATACCTTCCACATAAAAACTAATGGCAAAAGTCGGATTGCTTTGCTACGGAGAGATGGACTGAACCAATAGAGAGAGAGAGAGAGAGAGAGAGAGAGAGAGAGAGAGAGAGAGAGAGAGAGAGAGAGAGATGGATTGAACCAAGAGAGAGAGAGAGAGATGGAGAGAGATGGATTGAACCGAGAGAGAGATATGGAGAGAGATGGATTGAACCAAGAGAGAGAGAGATGGAGAGAGATGGATTGAACCGAGAGAGAGATATGGAGAGAGATGGATTGAACCAAGAGAGAGAGAGAGATTTTCAGAGTGCAGAGATAGAGAGGAAGAAAGAGATTGAGAAGAGAATTGAAATGGTCAAAGTGTATTAATGGAGAGATATATCGTGTATAAATTAGGTTTAACCTAAACCTCTATAATAGCCGCAGTTTTATGTTTAATATTTTTACTTTTTTTTTTAATTAAAAAATTTGTAATTATTTATCATAACATTTTCAAATTCAATGTTTTTAAATTACACACGAGATTCGGTTACATATACCTAACACTTTAATTAGTGGGCCCGCCACCCCACCCACCCACCTCCACCCACACCCCACTATATAAAGTTATTTACCAAAAAAAAAACCTACAAGTATTAACTCAGATTAAAAAAAAAAATATATATATATATATATACATATATATATATATATATAGTGGACCTATTCTAAACCGCCGGCGGTTCAAAACCGGTTTTGGTGAAACCGGTTTCGGTTTAGTTCCGGTTCCAATTTCGACTAGGAAATAATGGAGAGAAGGAATTAATATACAGAGTGCAAAGATTTTCATAGATGGACAAATTTGCACAGAAATCTTGAAATTGAAAACATATAAATGAGATAAAATGGAGAGGTTTTTTCCATACCTTAAACACAAGAAACAAGTTAGAATTAACATAAACTTTGCATATACCTTAGCAGATCTGAATTCATATCGAGAGAGAGAGAGAGAGAGAGAGAGAGAGAGAGATGATATCTTTGATTAAAAACTGATAAAACTTTGACATGAATTTGAGCTAATTGGAACTTCATCGGAGAAAGGTAGATTGAATTCATATATATCGAGATTGATACAAATTTGATAAGAGTTAAAGATATAGAGATATGTATGAGAGATGAAGGAAGAATAAAATACGGCTGTAAACTCAAGAGAGAGAAAGAGAGATGAAGAGAGAGAGAGAGAGATGGGGTTTTGGAAAAGATGTATGACTAGATTTCCACGAGACGTGTTTGTACTTTGTACACTGCTTTTAATCTAAACTAGTAATCTGACCCGTGCGATGCACGGATTGGAATAAAATTAATGCAGACTAATACTCTATTTATTTAGGAATGCACGCGTTTAAAAGTCAGACCAATTATATGGTAAATAAACTGCTAAAAAACTGATTAAAATGAGCTCCTACGGCTACCATACTTTTGCTAAAAGTTACAGTTACATAAACAAATCTTAATTTAAATACTTGATAAAAAAATATAAAATACCAAGATTAATACGTTAATCTCTTAATGAACTTTTAAAACAATTTCATGAATACAGTCAAAATGGAACCATGTATTAATTCTTCATAACACCTACATTAAATTTCATAAATTCACAGACAATTCAAAGTTCTTTATGCATTTTAACCACCCACGAATGTTGCCAAGCTTGGGGATGGGAGAATCAGAGGTACCAAAAAAAGTAGACACTTTTTTATGCGGCATAAAATAATTTTATCCCATCTAGTGCTGCAAACAAACACTAATTAAGAGTATGAATCTTATACATAATATCTCAATCTAAAATTTACTGTATAACCCAAAATTATATATCATCACTATAATATATTAAAGTCAACAATACTAAAAAACATAATAAGTTTCAAAAGTAAAAGTTATATATCATCACCATAATATATTAAAGTCAGCAATACTAAAAAAACATAATAAGTTTAAAAAGTATAATATAAATAAATTACTTAGATCAAATTTTGGAACACTTCCTTATAAACTTCATTCGTCGTAGTATTTGAAGTGTTTTCATTTTTGTCACATATAAGTATCTTCAATCCTTTGCGACTGGTAACTCTTGAGATAGCAACATATAATTGTCCATGCGAAAACACCGGCTTTTGAAGATAAATACCCACATGTTGAAGAGACTGGCCTTGACTTTTATTTATTGTCATTGCAAACGAAAGCATGATAGGAAACTGGCGACGTAGAAATTTAAAAGGAATTCTGCTATCGGATGGCGTCAGAGTGAGTCGTGGAATAAAAACCTTATGACCAATGTTGGTGCCTGATATAATTTTTGCTTCCAAGACTCGCTTTCCTAATCGCTTGATTGACAGTCGGGTGTCATTGCACAAACCTGACGACTGATCCACTGTTTAAATAAAAATCACTTCTCAATTTTAATCCACTGTTGAAATCAAAAATCAAGATTTCAATAAGTACAATTCCATTTTGCAACGGAAAAAAAATCCAATCATTTTCTGAAACGAAAAACAAAAAGAAAAACATTTTAGTCGGAAAACTTTGTTGTTATGCGACTATCGAATACAGAAGGGAAAAAAAATTGCGGAATTGAACGAAGTTAAAAATTAATTATTCTAATACGAAACAAAACAGCTCGATTGTTCTCCTATCTACATTCTGATGCATATTCTAATAACAAACCCGACCGATAGAAGAAATATAAATCAACAAACAACCAAATAAATTAAACCCTTTCCAATCCTATAATTACTGTTAAATACATAGGAAATTGAGAATAAGTGGGAAGTGGGAAGATTTCGTGGAACTTACCTGTTGACTAATGAACTTTATTTTTGCAAAGAGAAAGATACCCACAAAGAAGTGGGAAAATGATATAAATAGGTGTTTTTTGGGGAGAAAAATATGAGAAAAGAAGTAGGAGAAGCGGGTAGGATTTTAGAGAGATGTAGATTCGGGGTAGAAATCTGGAGAAAGAGAACTTGAGTTGAAGAAGGATACATAGATTCGGTGTGAACAAAAGATGTGGATATTTCGGAGTATGAAAAGCCGTGAAGATGCATGAAGTGGAGTGGGTGGAGCACAAATCGCCGCGGGATTAGTCATGAGTGGCTGGATTTGCGCAGATTTTCGCGAGATTGGTTGGGGTTCGGCGGATCCGGTGGTGGTGGTCGGATTTGTAAAGAAGAAGAGAAAAATTTAAAGGAAAAAAAAAAAACAAAGAATCGTGAAGGAGATGAAGTGGAGAGGAGAGACATGAAAAGTGGGATGTGCGAAAATAATAAAATAATAAAAGATACGTAGATTTGGTATGGGAAAAAAATCTTGATAATTCCTTGAAAAAATGTAATTAGTTTAGAATTAAAACATCATTAAAATTAGTTTAAATGAAAATTGAATGGGAAAAAAATCTGGATAAATCCTTGAAAAAATGTAATTAGTTTAGAATTAAAATATGATTAAAATTAGTTTAAATGAAAATTGAAATAAAAAATTAAATGAAAATTGAAGTAATCTTATTAATAAAATGAATAAAATGAAAATAATAATTGAAATTGAAATAAAAAAATTAAATGAAAATTGAAGTAATCTTATTAATAAAATGAAAATAATAAAATAACAAAATCTGGATAATAAAAAATTTAAATGAAAATTGAAGTAATTCTAAAACATCATTAAAATTAGTTTAAATGAAAACTGAATGGGAAAAAAATCTTGATAATTCCTTGAAAAAATGTAATTAGTTTAGAATTAAAATATCATTAAAATTAGTTTAAATGAAAATTGAAATAAAAAAATTAAATGAAAATTGAAGTAATCTTATTAATAAAATGAAAATAATAATTGAAATTGAAATAAAAAAATTAAATGAAAATTGAAGTAATCTTATTAATAAAATGAAAATAATAAAATAATAAAATCTGGATAATAAAAAATTTAAATGAAAATTGAAGTAATCTTATTAATAAAATGAAAATAATAAAATAATAAAATCTGGATGATAAAAAATTTAAATGAAAATTGAAGTAATCTTATTAATAAAATGAAAATAATAATTGAAATTGAAATAAAAAAATTAAATGAAAATTGAAGTAATCTTATTAATAAAATGAAAATAATAAAATAATAAATCTGGATAATAAAAAATTTAAATGAAAATTGAAGTAATCTTATTAATAAAGTGAAAATAATAATTGAAGTAATCTTATTAATAAAATGAAAATAATAAAATAATAAAATCTGGATAATTCCTTGAAAATGAAAATAATAAAATAATAAAATCTGGATAATTCCTTTAAAAACGTAATTAGTTTAGAATTAAAATATTAGTTTAAATGAAAATTGAAATTATAAAAGAATAAAAGTAAGAAATAAACAATAAAAGTAAAAAATAATTAAATGACAAATGTAGCGAAAAAATGAGCGGGAAAAAAAACCCTAGGGTTTCACCAGAACAACCTTCCTTTTATTAATAAGATTGGCGCACCTACCAAAGTTATATCGATAATATAAATTTTATTTTTGGGGGTAAATTACAATCAGCCCCCCAAGGTATGGTCAAATTATAAAAATACCCCTCATGTTTGGATAATTACATCTACCCCTTAACTATTCAACATTACATTCATCCGCTCCTCAAAATTATCGTTATTTTTACGTTTTCTTTTTCAAGTTTTATGCACGCACTCTTTCGAGATTCATAACAAAGTTAAATCCATTGGCATGGTGCGGTTAAATCTTAACTCATTCTTGTGACAAAAGACGAAATCGACAACTAAATATTAGCTTAGCACAAGCTAAATCTTAGAATAGAATAAAATCATGACAAAAGAAAATAAAACAAAAACTAATATAAAATTATAACTCTAGATTCAAACCTATCTTCATATATAGACTGGAAGAATGAAAATATTAGGGACGATGGAATATTTCGGGTTGCACCCAACATGTTGTTATTAACTTGTTGGTTGCAACTTTAGAGGATGGCAGCATCGAGTGTGTGCTCCTATTTTCCAAATCAAATACATGGAGATTTCTGTCGTGATTCCTGTTGAAATTTCTGTCGTCTTCATTTGTATAGTAAATCGAATTTGGTTTTGTTTCTTGAGAAACACAACAATATCCCGCACCATTTTCACTAACAAAAATTGTTCGATTCCCTATATTTTCTATCTCAGCATAACTCATTCGATTTGTATCGAACCGGAAAACTGTGAAGTCCATCCCATCATAACAACTCTCTGTGAAAGGATGTATTCTTTGAACTACCAAGAGCTCACCATCACAAGACTCAATCAACCATATGTCATATGCTCTCGACGAATGAGGAATGACCGAAGGCTCCACCATTGGTATCCGCCTAAACTCGATAGTATTCCCCACGAAATGAATGGTAACAAATTTATCGGGATCCATGAAGCCGTAAGTAGTACCTTGAAAAGATGCAATCGTCCGAAGATCGTCAAAACCAACACGACCATTTTCTTGTTCTTCTTCTTCTTGTTGTTCTAATGTCCGTGTCACGTATTCTTTGTCTCCAATCCGGCAAAAAGATTGTTCCCATCCATTGAACAAAATGTAACAATCAGGTTCAGTGGGGGGTTTGGTCAAAATACATTGACTGTAAGTGCGCGAGTCATCGAGTTTTGGGAGCTCGATTTTTTCCTCGGTTATTGGATTGAAAAGACAACAATCACCATCAACATCAGCGGGTTTCACTAAAACTAACCATCCATAAAAAGAACCGAGTACCTTCTTGCCGTTCAAGACCGAAACGTTGTTTAACATGCGAACCGATTTCTCGGATGGATTGTAAATTAAATGTTTTTCCACCGATTCCCCGTGGGATATCATAAGCAAAGGAGTTTTGCTCTCTCGATTTATGCCCTTTGTTTCCATAGTGATGAATTACCTGCACATGTAAATATTCATGGGTTTTTAAAAAAAAATCTACATAAATCCAAGAAGCAACGTTACACAAGCTAGAAAACTATAAAAAATAAAAAATCGAACGACAAAGTTTCGTAAACAAATCCATATCAATAGTCATTCATTAGAACAACAAATCCCGAATTCGATTAATAAATTTTCTCTTCTCCTCAAACTATTAACAACGTACTCGAACAAATAAACAAACAAACAAACAAAAATTTGAGGGGCTTACAGAATTCCAATGGTTGCGTCTGAGTAGAATGAATTTGAATGGCTTAATAGAGAGAGGGGAACGTCTGTATATATATAATATATAGGATTTACATGACCAATAATTAAAAAAAAGGAAGATAACGTAATTAAATTAGGGTGCAACTCTAATTAGTAACCAAATCTGAATAAAAATAAGAAAAAGATCTAAAATAAAGGTAGTCATAAATCTTCTCCAACTAGGAATTCTAGAACAAATTATGTATTCGCATAAAGTTGAATGTCTGTAGTATTTATATCCATACATTTTTTATTTATTTTTTTATTTTTTTTTAAACAAAAATAAAATATCCATACATTTTTATAAACATGTAGTTAAAGAGAATAACCTACGCACTATATATTGAGATTTACATTTTACAAAGAAAAACAAAAATCAAAATTATTTTTATTATTATTATTCTATTAATTTTCTAATTATATTTCGCAAGGGTCTTATCTTTTTAGGGTTTTTTTTTTTTTGCTCTCTCTTTTTCAACACGTTTTTTAAATATTAAAAAATTTCCTATCAACAATTGGTGTTCTATTGCATAGGAAAAAGATCTCGAATCATAGTAGAGAAGGGTAGGAAAATAACAACTCCATACAGAAAGCAATTCCAATTACTCAATGGAAGTTTATTTATATATTATATTTTATTTATATATATATATATATTGAGCGTCCTAATTGGAGTAGGAAAATATTTCCAACTTGGAGATAGTAAAAAAAAAGGTTATATATATCTGACAAAAAAAAAAAAAAAAATCACACACTTCTTTTGATTAGCTGGCTGATCGACATCTATTATTTATCAAAGGTATGTATTATTTCCCCTGACGGCTGTAAGAATTATTGATTATTTGATTCTAATACATGTTGGTGTTACGTTCGTTCTCAATCCGTGATGATCAATTTAAGATTTTATTTTTGGTGTTCAATTAAAATAGTAATATATGAATTTGGGGATAAAATACTCTGTGTGAAGAAAAATTCTATGTGGGTTGTCAAGATTACTCTTTTTTGATCATCTAATTCATAATTAACGTTGTTGTTTATCTTAAAATTTCTTGTATGCAACCCAAGCTAAATTCATTAATACAAGTCTTTTCTTATGTTAGCTAATAATGAAGGTGATAGATCTTTTATTTTATTTTTTTCTTTAATGAAATATGATACGGGCCATTCTGGAAAGATCCAATACGAATTAGGCCCACGACAAAAGGCCCATGGCAATTCAGCCCAATGATATAAAAAGACCATTAGGTCGTACGACCTCAACGACGAACTGCGGAACTTCGGCTCGCAGGCCCAGTATCGGCTCGTGGTAAATCGAGCCCAGGGTTGTAAAAGGCCCAATACACACAATGGCTTGAGGGGGGAAAAACCCTAAAAAGGAAACCTTGGAGGCCAAGGTTTCCTCATTTATAAATAGGGAATGATATTGCGTTTTTCCACACAGATAATATACATTTTTTCACATACTTTTACGTACTTTCTAAAAACTCGCTTTGAAATCATACTGACTTGATCGTCGGAGCTTTCCCGCCGGGAACACCTCCCGGCGTTGCAGGTCTTTTTTCTACCGGAATCCGACAGAGAGCTTAGAGGACGCGAGGAAGAGCCCCACGGACCAAATCAAGTGGCGCCGTCTGTGGGAAAGGCCTAAAAATCAGGAGAAAACAGCTTCCGGGAAAAATCAGATCTACCCCCGGAAGTCCAGATCTGAGCTGAGAACGTGGAGAAAGAATGGACGGAGAAGACGCAGTCGCCCGGAATTTGCAGAAGGATTTGGATGCGGTAGCCCGTGGTGCACCGGTTGACCCATCGTCCGTTCAGAAAGATAAATCGGGGTGTAGCTTCCTTACACCTGAAAAGGAGGGCCGGATCCCCTTCGCTCCAAGCAGCCCCTCTTTCGAGTTCCAGGATGGCGAAGCTGCTTCGAGAAGGCCAGCCACAACCCCCGCTCAGGCTCCCAATGAGCGCACGTATACCCGAGACGAGGTGGAAACCATGATCACCGCGGCCATCAGAAACTACACCCAAAGTTTACCTCACGATAACCGACTCAGGAGGGATCCCAGACATTCCCCGAACGAGGGACGAGCTGATGACGAAGGCGACAGTTATTCGGAAAATCGAAGAGGCGATAGTCATAGAGTCAGGACCGAGGTAGACAGCCTGAGACGCGATATGAATGAATTAAAGGCCTTACGGAACAGGCCAGCGCGAGATCTCGTGGGATCTAGCCCTTTCGCAAAACACCTTGATGATGACCCCATACCAGCTAGCTACCGACCCATTTCGTTCGAGTACAATGGCACATCGGATCCCGCCGAGCACCTAAGCCGTTTCAACAATACAGCATCGCTTCATCAGCTCACAGAAGGGGTGAGATGTCGTGCCTTCGCTACCACTCTAGCCGGATCTGCTCAGGCCTGGTTCGGTTTGCTGCCTTCCGGGAGCGTACAATCTTTCGAGCAATTTGCCAAGGCTTTCATGAACCAGTTCGCCAGCTCAAAGAAGTGCAAAAAAACCTCCCTGTCACTATTTAGCATTCGCCAAAAGGAGAAAGAAAGCCTCAGGAGTTACATCAAACGGTTCACCTCGGCCACCCTGGAAGTCCCGACCACCAGTGATGAGGTACTCATGGCAGCTCTTTCTCAAGGACTGAGAGATGATGAGTTTTTCCGAGCTTTGGCGCTGGAGCCGTCCCCTGATTTCGATAACCTATTAGAAAGGGCATCTAGGTTCATCAATTTAGAAGAGGCCCGCCAACAGAAAATGGAAGAATCTCACCAAGTCGCAAATGCACGAGTCAGCGAAGTAAAGAAAGGCAGGGAGCTCATGTTACCTCGCAGGGATGCCAATGCCCCTAGTCGGAGTATTGTCCCGGATGCTAAGGGATCTCGTTTTCAATCATATCAGCCCCTTACGGCTCCTCTGTCCCAGGTGTTGTGCGCGATTGAGAAGAGGGCTGATCTACGATGGCCTCGAACTGCTCGCGGAGCCCCCCGTCGAGATCCAACGTTGGGTACTTTTTGCCGTTTTCATAATGAATATGGACATACGACCGACGATTGCGCACATCTGAAGGACGAAGTGGAACGTCTCATTAGAGATAACAAAATCGGGGATTTTGTGAAGATAGATTCACCTCGGGGACAAAAGCGTGAAGCCCAGTTTGGGAACCCGCCACGAGCACCGCCACCACCACCAGCACCGAAAAGAGGGTACATTCAGATGATTTCGGGGGGTCCTACGGGAGGAGATACTCACCGGGCTAGGAGACGCCACCTCGGTAGCCTCAAAAATAATCATGAGGTTTGCCAAATCTCGACACCGAAGTATCGTCAATATCCCACTATCTCGTTTGGTCCGGAAGATGAAGCGGACCTAGAGGATTTCCATTGTGACCCTCTCCTCATCACGATTAACGTTGGGGGGTACGATGTCGCTCGCGCCTTCGTTGATCCAGGAAGTTCGGTGGATGTTATATCCTACGAATGTTTCCTGCAAATGGAGCTTGACCTCCCAATCTTCCCTGTCACTACTCCGATATTTGGGTTCACGGGAGGATCCCTGACGCCGGTTGGACAAGTTAAAATCCCCGTCACTATAGGGACGCCACCTCGAGTACGCACTCAAACCGTCAATTTCGTCATTGTCGAAGGATCGCCAACCTCGTATAATATCGTGATAGGGCGACCGATGTTACATACCTTTCGGGCGGTCCCTTCAACCATTCATCAAAAGCTTAAGTTTCCAGTTGATGGAACGGTGGGAGAGGTCAGGGGCGACCAAGCCCAATCGAGATCGTGTTATGTCGAAATGGTTAAAGTAGCAGAGAAAGGCCGACGTGATACCCTCACCAAAGAAGATTTGGGAGACGAGAAACGCCCTCGAATTGACCCTGAGGATAAGGTTAACCATGTACAGCCTATGGACGAATTGATGATGGTTGACCTCGTCCCTGGCATGATGAAGCAGACTCGGATAAGCAAGGACTTAGAACCGCTTCTCCGAGATGAGCTGATAGCGTTGTTGCGATCTAATGAGGACATCTTCGCATGGCAATCAAGTGATTTAACCGGTATCTCGCCTCGCGCTGTCGTGCACAGGCTCAATTTGCGACCTGAGTGTAGACCCGTCAAACAAAAACGACGACACTTCGGTACTGAGAAGGATGAAATCATACAAAAAGAGGTTCAACGACTTTTGGACATCGGACATATCAGGGAAATTCAATTCCCCACATGGTTGTCCAACGCGGTTTTGGTACAGAAAGCCAACGGCCAGTGGCGAATGTGCATCGATTTTAGGGACTTAAACAAGGCCTGCCCTAAAGACGATTACCCCTTACCTCGCATAGATCAGCTTGTAGATGCCACTGCCGGGTGCGAGCTACTTAGCATGATGGATGCTTCGCAAGGATACCATCAGATCCCGTTGGACGAGAAGGATCAGCCAGCAGTAAGTTTTGTCACAGCCACGGGTACTTATTGTTACGTGGTGATGCCTTTTGGTTTGAAGAATGCAGGGGCCACATATCAGCGATTAATGGATAGAATGTTTCGGGCTCAGCTCGGACGCAACATCGAAGTCTACGTGGATGACATGCTAGTTAAAAGCAAGCAGCGTTCCACGCACCTCGCAGATCTAGCTGAAACGTTTGCCACTCTTCGTCTGTATGGAATGAAGCTCAACCCCGCGAAATGCGCATTTGCAGTACAAGCTGGAAAGTTCTTGGGGTATATTGTTAACCGGGAAGGTATCAAAGTGAACCAGGATAAGGTTAAGGCCGTACTCCAAATGACACCCCCTCGCTCCATCAAGGAGGTCCAATCCTTAGCAGGGAAGGTAGTAGCCCTAGCTCGATTTATATCGCGTATGGCTGACAAGAGTTTACCTTTCTTTAAAATATTAAGAAAAACGGCCCAATTCGAATGGACTACCGAGTGCCAGCTCGCATTCGACGCGCTAAAGCGATCCCTCACTTGTTTACCGATCCTCAGCATTCCGGAAAAAGGGGAAACTCTGTTCGTATACCTGTCAGTAGGCGATGAATCAATCAGTTCGGTTCTGTTCAAGGAAGTGAATAATCAACAAAAGCCAATCTACTATATTAGCAAAATCCTTACTACATCGGAAAGTAAATATTCTGAAGTCGAGAAAATAGCGTATGCTCTGGTCCTCACCACGCGACGACTCCGGCCTTACTTCCTGTCGCATACCATGGTGATCCGCACAAGTCTACCACTTCGGCAAACCTTAGGTCAACCTACTGCGTCAGGACGAATTGTCAAATGGGCCATCGAACTAGGACAATACGAGATTCAGTATCAACCTCGTACCTCGGTTAAAGGGCAAGCCTTGGCAGATTTCATCCGGGAAACTACCAGGATACCAATCGAAAAAGAGTGGAAAATTTACGTAGACGGGTCGTCAACAACAACCGGAGCAGGGGCAGGAATAATAGTCATTGATCCCACCGGAACGGAGGTTGAGTTCGCCGTCAAACTGCCTCGAGTTTCTAACAACGAGGCAGAGTACGAAGCTTTCATCCGAGGAATGGAGATTGCCCAGGAACTCGGAGCACGAGTGGTGCGAATATACTCTGATTCACAATTGGTGATACACCAACTAGAGGGAGATTATGAAGTAAAAAATGATAGAATGAAGGGATATGTGAATAAAGCTCGAGCAGTACAAGAAACTTTCGAAACCTGCACGGTGCATCAACTTCCGAGGAGCGACAACCAACGAGCCGATTTCCTCGCTAAAATTGGGTCATCAGTTATTGACTGTGTCGAGCGAAAAATTACCATCCTCATCGCCCCTACCCCGATGCAAGGGCTCATGATAATCGAGGAAGAATCTGACTGGAGAACACCTTTGTTCAGATATTTTAGAGGAGAACGTTTTGGCACGAAGAGGGAACAGCATCGTTTGGCATATAAAGCAAGGCACTTTTATGTGCGACACGAGGTATTGTATAAAAGGACCTTCACCACGGTGGATGCAAGGTGCCTAGGAAAACAAGAAGCGAAATGTGTCCTAGACGAAGTACACCGAGGAGGTTGTGGGGAGCATGGAGGAGCTCGGGCCCTCATGCAAAAATTACATCGGGCTGGGTATTATTGGCCCGGCATGAAGAGAGACACCCATCAATATGTACAACATTGCGCGCAATGTCAGAAATTTGCCCCACTAATCCATAAACCAGGAGAAGAAATGACTATTATGAGCGCTCCATGCCCTTTCGCCCAATGGGGAATTGATCTGGTGGGACCTTTTCCTCAAACCACCGGTAGGAAGAAATTTCTTATTGTTGCGGTGGACTATTTCACCAAGTGGGTTGAAGCTGAGGCTTTGTCTAAAATAACAGAAGATGAGGTAATGCACTTCATTTGGAAGTATATATGCTGCCGGTTTGGCCTACCTCGCAGTATTGTGTCAGACAATGGCACTCAGTTCAACGGCAAAAAGATCCGCGCATGGTGCGAAGAGATGAAGATAACACAGAAATTTGTGGCGGTAGCACACCCCCAGGCTAATGGCCAAGTGGAATCCACAAACCGGACCATTGTCAATGGTTTGAAGAAAAGACTGGATGAGCTAGGAGGAAGCTGGGTCGACGAGCTGCCCTCGGTCCTATGGTCTTACCGGACATCGGCCAAAGCAGCTACCGGCGAGACACCATTTCGATTAACCTATGGAACCGACGCTGTTATTCCAGTTGAGGTGGCAATGGACACACTTCGCATCGCCACATTTGATGAAAAAACAAACGATGACGCCTTGAGAACACAGCTGGACGAGGTCTTTGACCTGCGAGAAGCGGCGTATCTACACATGGAGCGAAGTAAGAACCTGATTAAAGCACGATACGATCAAGGGGTATGGCCTCGTTCATTCCAGATCGGCGACCTGGTCTTGCGCCGAGCTGACGCACTAAAACATACAGGAAAGTTAGAGGCTAATTGGGAAGGACCATACATGGTCACAAAATGTTTGGCTGGTGGAGGGTATGAGCTAGCAGACGTAGAAGGGAAACCACTGCCACGGGCATGGAATGTCATCCATTTAAAACGCTTCTTCGCGTAAAAAAAAAAAAAAAAAAAAAAAAAAAAAAAAAAAAAAAAAAAAAAAAAAGGGGGAGAGAGAAGGAGGACAGATAGTCAGTGAAATCGAGACACACCTTGTACGCACAAAAAACCATTAATAAACATCCATTTTCCGACCTGGGCTAGGCCCCGTGGTTTTTTCTCTCCTTATTTGGAGGGTTTCCACGTTAAAAAAGTACTTGTGTTATTTACTTAAGTTATAACTGTGGCGTTAACTCGCGTGTTTCATTGTGGCGTTAACTCGCGTGTTTCATTGTGGCGTTAACTCGCGTGTTTCATTGTGGCGTTAACTCGCGTGTTTTACTGTGGCGTTAACTCGCGTGTTTCATTGTGGCGTTAACTCGCGTGTTTCATTGTGGCGTTAACTCGCGTGTTTTACTGTGGCGTTAACTCGCGTGTTTTACTGTGGCGTTAACTCGCGTGTTTCATTGTGGCGTTAACTCGCGTGTTTCATTGTGGCGTTAACTCGCGTGTTTTACTGTGGCGTTAACTCGCGTGTTTTACTGTGGCGTTAACTCGCGTGTTTTACTGTGGCGTTAACTCGCGTGTTTCATTGTGGCGTTAACTCGCGTGTTTCATTGTGGCGTTAACTCGCGTGTTTTACTGTGGCGTTAACTCGCGTGTTTTGCTGTGGCGTTAACTCGCGTGTTTCATTGTGGCGTTAACTCGCGTGTTTCATTGTGGCGTTAACTCGCGTGTATCATTGTGGCGTTAACTCGCGTGTATCATTGTGGCGTTAACTCGCGTGTTTTACTGTGGCGTTAACTCGCGTGTTTCATTGTGGCGTTAACTCGCGTGTTTCATTGTGGCGTTAACTCGCGTGTTTTACTGTGGCGTTAACTCGCGTGTTTTACTGTGGCGTTAACTCGCGTGTTTCATTGTGGCGTTAACTCGCGTGTTTTACTGTGGCGTTAACTCGCGTGTATCATTGTGGCGTTAACTCGCGTGTTTCGTGGTGACGTTAACTCGCGGTTTCATAAGCAAAATATTATGAGTGGGTGCTAAGTTAAAATATAGGAATAGTAAGGATATTGACGGACTAAGTCTGAAGCCCAAAACAACAAAGACATAAAAGCGAATAAAGACGTTTCAAACATATGGAAAAACGGAGAAATTGTTAAGGGTACATGACAAAAGGAAATAAAGGGAATAATATTCAAGAAATACATATTCCAAGTACAAAACATAATAAATGGTTAAGTCTTTTTGGTCTTCATTTCGGAACTGCTTCACTCCGATTCTCAGCATCCGGAGGGGGCGGCGAAACGAGGCTTGGTTGTGCCTCTTCGGAACTAACCACCGTCCCAAGGGCTCCGATGTCTCCGGCGAAGTCGGTGATAGCCCCTTGCCGGGAGAATTCTTCAACGAGGCCTTGATAAACCGGCCTCCACCACTCTAAGTTGGGATCCTCGTTTACATCCCCCTCAAAACCCGGGATCACGTCGTCGGGGAGGTCCTCTGCCAGTTCATTTTCCACCAACGGGAACTCGATGCCGGCACCGCCTAATCTCTTCCGAACAGCCGCAACCGCCGACGAAAAGAAGAAACGAGCTAAGCCTGAAGCTTCTCGAGTAAACGTGGTGGAACGCCACAATCGGTGAAAGAAGCGGCGAACAAACTCCTCGATGAAGCGAAGGCCCTCAGGCGACCCCGGGAACAACCTTTGCCCCTCTTTCACCCCTTCGGTGAAATTGGTGGAGGCCTGTACTCCAGCCGCGAACAGCTCGTTGGAAAGCCCCTTAGCTTTCTCCTCCAAACTGGCATTATGGGATACAAGGGAGTCTTTTTCAGCCTCGAGGATTTTCTCTCTCTCTTTCAGCCTCTTCACTTCGGCAAATAGCCCCTCCTTCGAGGACTCCGACACTCCCAAACTCTCCTTCAAGCCCCGGACTTCCTTCCGGAGCTGCATCACCTCTTTCCTCTGATTATCATACGCCTCGCGTGAAACATCATCCCACCCCAGGGGACCCGAGAAGGCGATGGCGAATTGCTGCACTCACAAAGAGGTTAAATGGAGTTAATCTTAAATACAAGATGCTATGGCAAAAACCAATTCACAAGAACAGCGTGAAACAAACCTGTGTAATGTTATGAAGAAGCAACTCAAGTCGGTCGCCCTTACTCATTTGCCCGAAGTGGGCGACATCGGTGGGGAATGCCAAGGACCGGCACGCAGCAATAGCGTTTTCAGCATTCCGGCAGAGGTACAGTCCAAAGTCGGCCGGTAAAGATGACCCAGCCGCCCCAAGGGCCAGTTCAGACCTCCGTTTCTTCGGAGCAGGTTCTTTCTCTACCACCTCTTCGGTCGAAGAAGGAGGCGGTGACGGGGCGAGAACTATCGCGGAGGATTGTTTAGGAGGTTCAGAGTCCTCAGTTCGCGAAGCTGGTCCACCACGGGCGCGAGGAGGAGCGGTGTTTTTCTTCGATGGCCTGGGCCTTAGAGCCCCTTCCTCCGAGGGTCTTTTCTCGGATTCAGCGATTAGAGGGCGCTGAAATTCAGACGCCTCGAACCCAGGCTCCGGATCGGAGGGACGGGTAGCCGGCTTGTCGCCTCGAAACATCCTCTTCATCCTTAAGTCTGCGCAGCAGAATATAAAAAAAAGAGGGAAGATAAGTAGATGAGAAACAAAACATATAAGCACATAGCCAAATAACAAAAAGCAACCGTGCGAAATAGGGCAATGGGTTGAAGTAAGAGTAAGTGTTGCAACTAAACCTACCTAAGTCCTCCCGAGTTAAAGAATATGTGCCGTTGTCGTGAAAATGGAAATGACGAAGCATCGGCGGAAAGCTGGTGAGGCTATCCGGGACGCCGTAACTCGGTTGAAAGTGAGATATCATTTTTAGCAAAACTTCATCAACTGCCAAGGGTTTCCCCCTTTTCTTCTCGGGCAAGGTGGCAAGCCAAGGGCACAAATAGGGAGTATCAACGGGATTTTTTGCGAAAAAATAATGACCTTGCCACCCATCGGTTTTGTTGGGTGGCATCAATATTTTGAAACCCGGACGAGCCGAGATGGAAACATGGAAAGGACTGGAATTTTTCAATACCATGACACTTCGGAATCGAGCTGGTGTAGGAATCACCCCCGACCAAGCACATAGCATACGGAATCCCGTCATAATTATTATAGCGTGAGGGTGGAATTGATTAAGGGACACATTACATAGCTGGGCAATTTCAGAAAACCAAGGCGAGATAGGGAAGGATAGACCGAAATAAAACTGCTCTGAAAACCAAGTACTGAAACCTAAGGGGGGAGTTAAAGGACGGTCATCTCGCGAAGGAAGAATCAACTCGACATCGGTGGAGAGGCCTATGTCGCGGACTAAGTTAGCCAGATCTATGTCGGTCAAGGTACTGGGCCCCCATTGGTCATCTAAATCCCTCCCCTCAGATACGGAGGGCGAACCACTCCTCGCAGAAGAAGAAACCTCTTTCTTGCCCTTCTTCTTGGGTCGTTCCAAGAGTTTACCCGAAGGGGAGAAGTAAGGCCCCTCCTCCGACGAAGAAGAGATAGAAAAAGCAGGGTTTTCACCCCCCTCCCCGGAAGGTGCTTTTTGGCCAAAAGGGTCAGGGGAATGGGCTGACATTATCGAATTGAAGAATAAGATGGAGGTAATAAAAGATGGGGAAGAGAAGTAATACCTTGGCTAGAGAGAAAGAGTGGACTTGAGGGAGGAAAGCTCTGTCTCAGAAAATGGAATCACCAGAAATCAAGCAGGAGGAGAGACGTGTAGGCAAAAAGAAAAAACTTTTACAAGTTGGGTTAATGAGGTATTTATAGGGAAAGAGATAAGAGGAAATTAGATCTCAACCACTCATTCGGACGAACGAGATCAAAAGCAGGCCGCCTCGAATTCGGCGCGGAAAGCACCGATTGAAATTCCCTCATTATGACCTAGGGAACTCGAATCGACTGCATTGATTGATAGGACAGCAGAAGGCGGTAGAGCACGCTTCCCCATCAAAGATTAAACGCTAAAAACGAACTGTTACCTCGCACTCCATACTCCATATTCATCGAACGGGACAAAACAGAAGTTTTATCTCGCCCGATAATTAAGGAGTAGGGGGGAGTAGTTGATACGGGCCATTCTGGAAAGATCCAATACGAATTAGGCCCACGACAAAAGGCCCATGGCAATTCAGCCCAATGATATAAAAAGACCATTAGGTCGTACGACCTCAACGACGAACTGCGGAACTTCGGCTCGCAGGCCCAGTATCGGCTCGTGGTAAATCGAGCCCAGGGTTGTAAAAGGCCCAATACACACAATGGCTTGAGGGGGGAAAAACCCTAAAAAGGAAACCTTGGAGGCCAAGGTTTCCTCATTTATAAATAGGGAATGATATTGCGTTTTTCCACACAGATAATATACATTTTTTCACATACTTTTACGTACTTTCTAAAAACTCGCTTTGAAATCATACTGACTTGATCGTCGGAGCTTTCCCGCCGGGAACACCTCCCGGCGTTGCAGGTCTTTTTTCTACCGGAATCCGACAGAGAGCTTAGAGGACGCGAGGAAGAGCCCCACGGACCAAATCAAAATATATTGAAAACATGGAAGCCAATAAAATAAAGTTGTTTGCAGGGTGATTAATTTATTTTCTCCGTATTTTTATTTTCTTTTAGATGTTGAATACAAGTTTTTCTTGTTATTAAATCCTGCAAGATATGTTTGAGTTCCTCTTGATTTTACGATATCAAATTAGTGTTTTTTTCTTTATTTTTTTTTTGGTTATTTAGAGAATTATGCATGAGAATTTTATTACTAGTGTATTCACAATGGTTTTATGTGATAGATTATAAGCGATGGAGGATTGGAATGATATCCCTGAAGAGCTTCTTTTTTTGGTACTAGCGAACGTACTGGGTAAAGACAGGTATAGTTTTAGTCTAGTATGTGAATCTTGGAATAGAGTTGCGAAAGCTTCACCGTATCATCCTTCTCCTTGTCTAATGACGTTCAACCGAAAGAGCAATCATGTTTCGAAATATTTTCAGCACAACTGTTTTTTTCGGATGAACTTTCCCACATTACTAAAAGATGCAACCGTACGTTTCTCCAATGATGGATGGTTGCTCATGATGTCCCCAGATGATCGAACCCTTTTTTTCTTTGATCCCTTCAACAATCAGACGATTGAACTCCCCCCCATCCCAAGTCATCGCACCATGTACAACACAATATGTTTTTTCCACCCGCCAACTTCACCGGATTGTCTAATTGTTGGAATTCTATCTAACACACATCATGAGGTGGAAGTAGGGGTTCTTAAATATGGAGAGGATAGATGGGATGTAGTTTTATTGGATATAGATCATCAATTCAATGTGTCCTTTTGTCCTCCAATTTTGCATGATGGAAAAATATATTTTTTGGATGTTATAGGAAATGTGGCATGGTTTGACATGACCGATGGTATATGGTCCTTTGATATCTTCCCAAGGTGTTTCACGAAAACTCGACTTTGTAGGAATATTAAAGAATGCTTCTTGATTAAACCTAAAAACGAGGAAACAATTTTCGGTGTATTTCTTGTGCACGACGAAAGGAAGGTCAGGGTGTTTGAGCTCAGTGAACAACTTCGGTGGAAATTGGTGGATGATTTGCGCAATAGGGTGTTTTATGTGAGCAAGACGTCGTCTTTTGGATATACAACTGACGATAAAAGCATGGCGAACAAGATTTTTTTTTCGAAGTTCCATGGTGACAAGATTGTCTTCTACTCAATGGATACACAGAAATATCATTCTTTTGAGGGCGACTATTCGAGCGACCATTCTTACGATTTTGAAAAATTGGACTTTGCAACTTGGATGATACCAACACTCCCTCCACAACTTTCAAGAAAATTGACTTCAAGAGAGTTGACTTGGTGTCCGAAAGTGGATGAAACTACAACTTAATATGTTTATTTTTTACTTGGTAAATTTTACAATTTCTTTTCGTCAATTTTGAGATTTATGTGGTCACGTTCATTTCAAAAGATACTACTTAAGTTATAAATAGTTAATTTTATTTATACGCCATTGTCATTCGTATTTTTCACACTATCGATTTATCTTTTTATTATTCATCCATTCTTTTTATTTATTGAATTAATTTAATATTTTATATTTTTCAATAGTGCAGATTTATATTGAATATAATAATTAATAATAGATGTTTGGAATTTGGAAGTGTTGAATCGAGATTGTTCATTTTTTTAAAACTTATTAGGGGTAAATGTTACAAAGAGTATACATTAGGGATGTAAAGTGTATTTAACATTTATTTCATTAATTAGCCGGTCTATTGAGAATCGGCTAGGTACAACTCCTTAGCCTATCAACCTGCTACTGGGTTTTGGTTGGGCCAACTCTATTGGGCTTATTGAAATATAGTATTGGGCCACAAAAGAAATGCTCTCATTAAATGCTTTTATTTGTATCCCAAAAATTAATGTCAATATACCACATAATAAAACACAGAAAAATATTTAACAAATTGAGTTTTCTATTTTATAAAAGATATATATATATAGATATATATATATATATATATATATATGGGCATATGGCTGTATAAGGTGGAGTTTGCTCGATTGTTTCATTAAGCCATTTTTTAGTATTTTGTGTTTTAACTAGTCTTAGATTAAAGTAGCTTAACTTTATCTATCTTGGAGATCAGCTCGTTTGTATTCATTACTGGAAAACCCTAGATTGGTTTGAATTATTCAACATTACATTCATCCGCTCCTTAGAATTATCGTTATTTTTTAATTTTCTTTTTCAAGTTTTATGCACTCTTTCGAGATTCATAACAAAGCTGAATTCATTGGCATGGTGCGATTAAATCTTAACTCATTCTTGTGACGAAAGACGAAATTGACAACTAAATATTACTATTCAATAAAATAGTAGCTACACTACTCGTGATTAATTTTCTGATCGTTCTCAAAAAGAAAATAAAAGGACCGATTTATCCCTAAACTGCTAAGATTAGGATATGACTATTCAGTATTCATATTGTTGAAACTTTACACTTAATACATAATTTAATATCAATGTATTTTGAATTAGATAATATTTGATTAGTTCCATTTGAACTAACTAAACATTAGTAGTAAAGTTTGTATTGATGTTACTCAATTCTAGTAATTATAAATGGTACTAAAAACTAAAAAAGTTTCTTGCTTTTAACAAAATTTGTTACAAATAAAATTAATTTGATATAAGTAATTGAAAAATGAAAATGTACATAATTTCATATTTAATTTAAATTAGCGTATATATAATATATATTATATACACAGAGGTTGAGTCCACCGAGTTAGAACGAGTCAAAATTCGTAAATCTGGAAAACCTAGTCCCTCTTTCCCTTATTCATTTCTTCATTCATTCATTCGCGCCCTCGTGCACTCGAAAAGGTTAGCCTTTTCCTTCTCTCTACTTTCCTTTTTGCCCTTTGTTGGTTTTATTGATTTCAATTTTTAGTTGTTTACGGCTGTTCGATTCCTAATTTTAGTTTGTGAGAATTTTTTTTTCTTTTCAATTTGACCTAGTGGGGTTATGGGTTTAAGGAGATTGGAAGCTAGATTCGGGATTATTGAGTTAACTTTTTGTGACTCTTTTTTTTTTTTTTTTGTGTGGCTTTAGCATTACTGAATAATGCGTTTTACAAACCCTTATGAATCTTGTAGTTGTGCTGTTGAATTTTGGGGATTAGTAAAATACTTGTAAATATTAAGCTTTGTAGGGAATTTGAGAAGAAGACGCGGATAATTATTATTCTATTACCGTAGATTCTTGATATATAAGTGGACTTTGCATCACGATTTTCATGCGTTTGCGAATCTGCATTGGTGATTATATACCCCTCAAAACAGTGCTTCCTCGCGAGTAACTTTTCTATTTTACTGTGATTTCTAGAATGTTTTATTCTTGGAGGAACACTATCGTTACTGAAATCTAATTTTTGCAATTTTTTTTCTAAGCATTTTGAAATCATAGACCATCTTTTTTTTTGGATTCGGTGGAATTGGTTTCTTATAATACATTATGTTTGAACTCTAGAATACATTATGTTTCAACACTAGAAAACTCGAGGCATGCAATGATTTTACTAGTAATCGACTAGTCGTAATAAGTATAGCTCGATTGTTCAGTACAGTAACTTTGAATTAGGTAATGCGATTTAGCAAGCTAGCTGTGCCATAACTAACTTGCTAATAGATGTTTAGTTGCTTCTTGAGTGACTAGTTTAAATTGGATGTAGAATCGAGCTCTTCTTGCCTTCTGTAACTATACTGTAAATACTCAAGAATACTGCACAAATCTAATGTGCAACTTACCGATATAGTAATTTGATCCCGTTCCTTTTTTTCTTTTGCCCATGTAGATGGCTGGTTCCTCAAACACATGATGTCTGTCGAGTGAGACGGCATCATCTGCAAACACATTTTGGTCCAATATCTATAGACAACATATCAATCTCAAAACAGAGAGCTCGATGGTGCTGCTAATGATGGCATTTTTTATCCTCGATTTATAAATAGGATGTGTTTGAGCACAAAAGGGCATCAACTAAATAGGGGCGCAAACATGTCGGCATTAGCAACACCGTTGAGATTTTTGTTTGAGATTGACAGGCCATTAGCAATGGACTTTGGTTGAAGTTATACTTTCTTGCCATGATATTGCACAATTACCAGGGTGATAAAGTGCTGTTGGGCTCTAATTTTTGATTGGCTAGTAGAAGGTAGGGGCAGTTCGGTATTTAATAATTTAACGAGGTTAAGATAAAGTGGATGCTCAAACGGAAAGAGTTGGCTAAGTTGCTTCAATATGCTTAATAGTACAAAGGTGTTTTGGTTGTTGACATTGATTTTGTGTATAGTTCTATCAATGATCAAAGTAATTTTCATATGATGATCTTTCTTCCATTACATGGTTGCGTATATGCTTTAACAAAACAGTGAATCAAAAATCTTAAGAGAGTATCAAGTATGCTAATTTCTGTTTTCATTTGACAGGTTTTGTTGTATGAGCAACAATAAGTATTACAGGCCTTAATTAGCAAGAGTGCTCCATGGATGAAAGGAGAAAACGAAAACCAATGTGGGGCATGGAGGAGGAGACCAAACATTTATCTGGAACGAGTGAAAATAGTTCTTGGATGGGTAGTGGGCATTATCACGAGTTATCTGAATCGAGAACCACTACTACCCAAAAATCTAGGGATAATTCTGGATGGCCTACTTGGGAATCAATTGAAGAAAACCCAACCGAACCCATGAATACCAGTTTCAAGAATGCGCCCGAAGGGAAGGAAAGAGGTGGAGGAAAAAGATACTACGACGATGTTTCTCCTGGATTTGATGGAGTGGAACTGCGTAGTCATGACCATACCCGTGAATACGATCAATCCCATTCTCAAAGGTCTGTGATTATATGGGGTTGTTTATCTTTGTCATTGTGCAAATGTGATGCCATGATATTGTGATATTAATATTATTGTGAAGAGCTGTTTTCAGACACATTTGGAATTTGCTTTAATGCTGAGGGACACATCCCCAATTACAATATGTCTTTTCTTGAACACTCGAGGGATCTTCAGTTGCATCTTTAAAACATAAAGTTTATAATGATGCCGTCCCTTTCTTTAAGATTCTTTAATATTCTTTAATATTTGTTGTGCCCATTTTCATTTTCTGCCGATTCTAAAAAAATAAATGTTACTCGATTATTGGTCTTGCATTACCCTGCTTGTACTTCCACTGTAGGTACCTAGGAAGAGGCAGGAGTCGGAGCAGAAGCAGGGCTAGGGGCAGGAGTCGAAGTCCGAGCCCAAGTAGAGGCAGGGAAAGGGAAAGAGAAAGGGAAAGGGGAAGCGATAGGGGAAGGGAAAGGAGAAGGGACTGGAGCAGGAGTCGGAGTAGAAGCAGAACAGATGGCAATGCAAGGCATTACACAAGGAGCCGTAGTCCAATCAGAGATCCTAGACGCCAGTCTTATGAGTTGAGTGACAGAAGAAGTGGTCCTGAAAAATCATCTCAGATATGTAGAGATCTTGCTTCAGGAAGGTGCAAGAGAGGCAGCCAATGCAGATTTTTTCATCCTCGCAGGGATGGGGGCCACATGGAAGATGACACAACAGAAAGTTGGAGGAGCAGAGCAGCAGATCGTAGCCGCATTCCAAGGCATTCGTACGATAGAGGCTCACGTAACGATGTTTCTGATCCTTATTACAGAGAAGAAGATCAGTTTGTGAGCAGAAGTAGAGGTGCACCTCCTTGCAAGGACTTCATCCGAGGCGACTGTACCTGGGGAGAGAGTTGCAGATTTTCTCACGATGGTTTAGGCCAAAAAACTAGAAATGCGTCCTTTGATAAGGACATTGACAGAGAACCGTACAAGAGTGTGAAACCTCTGTGCAAGTATTTTGCAGCGGGGAAGTGTGGTAAGGATAATTGTTGGTTCTCCCACGAGAACCCAGATCTTGATAAGGTAGAAGCTAGGCGAGGCGGTGATGTCACTGAGAGACGCAGTCCACGTTACAAGAGTAACAGGCGAAGCAGTCCGACATGGGATGATGAACCGAGAATTTCGGACAGACGGAATCACGGCGGGCGGAGTGAACCTATTGCAAATACTGATGATCTCAATTACAAGGATAACAAGTGGAATGGTCCCACATGGGATGATGCAACGAGAATTTCAGACACACTGAAGCACACCGGTTGGGGTGAACCTATTCTTGCTAACACAACAAATACTGATAATTCTCATGAGGACCTCAATCTTAGTAAGATAGAAGGCAGGCGAGGTGATGTCATTGACACCCGCAGTTCACATTACAAGACTGACATGTGGAATGGTTCGAAATGGGAGGATCCAACGAGAATTTCAGAGAAGCCCCCTGGTTTTGGTGAGCCTATTCTTGCTACTGATAATTCTCATGAGGAACCCAGTCGTACTAAGGTAAAAGGCAGGCGAGATGAAGTCATTGACAGCCGAAGTTCTCATTACAAGAGTAACATGTGGAATGGTCCCACATGGGACGATGCAACGGGAGTTTCAGACACACAGAAGCCTACTGGTTGGGGTGAACCTAATCGTGCTAAGACGACACATACTGATGATTCTTATGAGGATCCCGATCGAAATAATGTAAAAAGCAGGCGAGATGAAGTCACTGGGGGCCGCAGTTCACATGACAAAAGTAGCAGGTGGAGTGGTCCGACAAGGGGTGATGCTACGGGAATCTCAGACACACCGAAGTCCACTCGTTGGGGTGAACCTATTCTTGCTAAGGCAACACATACTGATGATTCTTATGAGGATCATAATCCTAGTAACGTAAAAGGTAGACGAGGTGAAGCCATTGACAGCCGCAGTTCTCATCACAAGAGTAGCAGGTGGAATGGTCCCACGTGGGATGATGCAACGGGAGTCTCGGACACACTTCAGCCCAGTGGCTGGGGTGAACCTATTCCTGTTAATGCAACAAATACTGCTCATTCTGATTGGAGAGAAGGTACAGGTATTTCCGTAAATAGTGAGAAACAACCATCACTTCCTGGAGAAAGTGTCAGTTATGGCCATGGACCGGAGGCGTTACTGGAGAACCAGGATTTCGCTATTAAAGCCTTGCAGCAGAAATATTTCCCAGCTTCCAATATTCAACAGCAACATGGGACAGTACTAGAAAACAATCAAACGAATACGTTCGGTTCTAATGTTCCTGCCGAGCAGAAGGAAGTCAGATACACTACCGATCCAATTCTTTTTTCGGGACAAACCTTTAATCAAAATGATGGAAATAACGTGGCTGGGAATTTAATCTCGCATGATGGTCAGAATATTATCTGTCCTGACCCATCAAATGGATTAATCACCGATCTGAATGGGCCCGATACACATACAGTTGGACAGATGGATGTGCAAACGCAGATTATAAACAATCAGAAAGCTGTTCAATCATCAGGTTTATTAGATGCAAAGGTCCTACAGCTGTTAACCAGTGAGCAAAGATCCAATACAGGGATAAACTTTCCTGTGACTACTGCTGGTCAACAGGTTCCTCCTTCCCCTCTTGTTAAAGAATCTGTTGTTCGACCGAATCCAGGTGCTGGTTCTTTTGATCTGTCCCATTCTATGGGAAATGACAGAGATATTACCGAGAAACGAAATTTAGCCCAAGGTACTGAACATAAAAATCAAATGCAACTGAAACTATCCTCTCCGTTTCCTGTAGTTTCTACTGAAGTCGATAGGCTAAATGTGAAGCAACCACAAAGTCCAAGACCGAGGCAAGAGGAAGCAGTTCCAAATTCGGAAAATGCAATTGGTGACCAAAGCAAGAGCGGTCAAGAAAATAAGCCTTCTGAAAATCTGGATGGTATGAACAAGGATGAAAAAGCGTTGTTTATATTCAAGAATGCCCTCGTGGAATTTGTGAAGGAGCTTTTGAAGCCTACGTGGAAGGAAGGTCGAATGAGCAGAGATGCTCACAAAACCGTTGTGAAAAAGGTGGTCGACAAAGTTTCTGGTGCGATCCCTGTCGATCACATCCCGAAGACACAGGATAAAGTCGATCAGTATCTGTCGGTTTCCAAACCCAAAATTGCCAAACTCGTCCAGGTAATTAATTACTTGCTACTTGCAAAATTTTGTGTTGCAACTATTTCATTCTTTAAGCCGAAAGCAGGTTAAATTAGAGAGTATAATATGGAATACACCGGTTGCTCGATTCTGGATATTTTTCGTGCTGGAAACTGAAACTTTGCGTTCGTTTATGCAGGCATATGTGGAGCGCTCTCAAAAGGCAGATCCTTGAATCATGACATTAAAAATCCTTTTTGTATTGTACCCAGTTAGCATGATGTGTTTAAGCCAGCAAACAAATACCCTGCATTTTTACATTGTTTTGTTAGTGCAAATTGTCCGGACTTAAATGATGCTTTTCAGGACTTGAATTCAGTGGTGTACCTAGACCGGTGCTTGTGATTTGAGCCTACCAGATTGTACCTCTTAATTTTCCATGTTTCCCTCCTTTTTTTGAGCAAATTACCGCAGCCCCCCTGAGGTAATGTCAATTTACAAAACCCCCCAATGTTTCGGTAATTACAATCATCCTCAACTATGTATTCTCCTATACCCTCGCGGTGTCAAATTTACCTGTAATTACTCAAACAAAAGGTTTTTTTTTTTTTCAAGGGGGGTGATAATAAAAAAGAAGCATAAATTTTCAATTGAAGATGAGTTTAGAAGATTCACAAATAATTGAATTTTAATTGATATTGAGTTGGTATAAAATTCTTTTGGGTAGGTTTGTAATTATGAAGAAAATTGTGCCCTTAAAAATGATTACACATAATTTATTGGCCCATATAAATAGCCCAATTACAGTTGATCATGGATTACAAAATTGTGGGCTGAATCAACCGTTAATGGGCCGAATGCCCCCACCACCAGAACACCGGCGGAGCTCGGGGTTTTTTGGCTCCAATGTCGAGAAACGCAAATTCTTCTATCTTCCGTTTTCATCTCCGCAAAATTAACGGCATTCTGGAAGAAGCCACTCTCGGGTAATGAACTTAATTAGCTCAACCAGCCGTCCGTGGACGCGCCTCCGCTGTGGCGGTGCAGTAATTCGAACTCCACCGCGAGTGTCCGCGGCCGTGGGGTTTAGTACTCTATCTTTCCCATTTTACCCCCATCTCCTTCTAGATGTTTCCGGCAGGTCATTCATTGCCTCCGCTAAGAAGAAAAATTCGCGGTCGGAGCCAGTTTTGAAACCTTCCATTACCGATGAAGTTTCCATGGATGGTGATGAAGATGACGGCGGTGTAGAAGACGAAATTCTCCTTGAGGGGTTCGAATCCGGTACTATATAACTCTTTTTTTTTTTTTAATTAATTAATTAATTTCGTGTTTATTTCTGTAGTTAGATGAATATAGTTGTTAACGAATTGATTTTCACACTGATAGTATTTTGATATCCGAATTTCTCTTGATTTTAGAATTGGGAAAAACAAAATTATTGCTTATTTAGAAAAAAAAACGAGGGAGAATTCGGGTAAAATATATCGAAATCGTATATATGGAGTAAAGTATATCAAGGGTGGATAGAGAGAAGCAACCACCATGTATATTATGGCCAATGTGATGCTCTCTTAGTTGGTATTTAGCTGGAATATTGCTCGATTTCTTTCATATGATATGTAACTCTGTTCTATCGATTGATTCGTTTTCTTGTTAAACCATTGTCTTTTGTTCAAGTTCCATTAACGAGTCTTCGAGTAGCAAAATTTGAAATTGAAATCTCATGGTTTTATGCATGATAAACTAATAGTTGCTGATCTCCTACTTTATCACTCAACACTCAACAGAAACTGATATGTAACCATCAATTTCTTGAATGTACAGACGAGCTGATAGAAGATGATGAAGATTACAACGATGAATATTTTGATGAAGAACCCGAAACCTCTGTAAGTTCCTTACACTTTGCAATTCTTTATTTTTTTTTTTCCGAATAATAATGACATCTCGGTAGAGCTTAAAGAGTGTTTTTGTGTGTTATTGAAGGCAGGGGATGGAGCTGGTGGCGGTGGAATATGTCTAGCTGGCACAGCGTGGGATAAAACAGCTTTACAAATTGCCGAAGAAGTTGTTGTTTCGTTTGACGGAGAACTTGGTATATACGCCTTTAAGACACTGCTAAATGCCACCATTCAAGTTCGTATAGAGAGACTAACAAATAAGTAAGAAGCTGCTTAATTGCGTTTTATTTGTGATTTCGAATCTTCAAAAGGGAAATGGATACTCGGTTGACTTAGCTGGTAAACTTGCTCACGAAAAATCAAATAGTTTATTTAAGATTTTACGTGTCGTTTATCCGAAACCTACCCTTTTTTCCCCCCCTCGATTACTCAGTTATTAATACAATAATTTGTTGCTTATGTTTGTCTATTAAACCCTAGTTATCAACGAATGTTAAGACTTTGTTCTGATAATATATCTCAGGTCTGGCTCTCCCGATATGACTGACATTGAAGCTTTCTCAAGAAAGTACCGAACACAGCTCGATGAAGCTGAATCTAACGGTTCTATTCCTGCAAACGTATCTCTAGAGGTTATTTATTTTCTATATATATGTATATAACAATTATCTCTATTAAATGGCTTCCTCTAAACTAACCTAATATTGTTTTTTTTTTTTTTTTTTTTTTTTTTTTTTAAGGTTTCATCACCGGGTGTGGAAAGAGTAGTTCGAATTCCGGAAGATCTCGAACGGTTTAAAGATCGTAACTTGTATGTAAAATACGTCACTGAAATAACGGACACCGTTCCATCATCTGAGTTTGACGGGATCTTTAGGCTTATATCGTTCGATACGGAAGCTCGTTCTTGCACTTGGGGATTAGCGGATGTGAGAGTGAATAGAGAAAAAGCAGGAAAGGGAAGGCCTCTCAATAAGAAACAGAAAGAGTGGCGGTTAATTACTCCAGTGGATTCCCTACAGTTGGTACGGTTCTACTCTGAAATATAAAACACTCTTTTTTCTGCCTGTCTTGCTCTGTCAACTACTAATTTAATATGGTTTTCATTCATAATAGTCTCATCACATATATTTTATTTTTGGTTTATGGAAATTATTCATATCTTTAGTCCCTTAAAATTTAGGTTGCTTGTGTACTACTAATTAATTATAATTAGGGTAAATTAAGGCTACCCCAAATGCAAGGTTAAATTACGAAAAAAAAAAAAATCCTCCTTTTTGAGTAATTACAACCATCCCTAACTATGCAGTGGCTTACATGTCCACCTTAGGTGCGTAAGTGAGTTGAGCCAGCTTGTGAGCTCGGTGAGCTAGCTCGACAAAAGCTCGAACTCGTGTGTTTGGAGCTCGACCTTTCTGACGAACCGAACCCAAGTTTATTCTTAGATGTCCCCATAAGCTCGCGGGCTTCTTTTTTTCTTTTTCTTTAATTTTAATTTTTATTATATAAAATTAATAATAAATTCAGATAAATAATATAAAAAGGTAAATTACAATTCAGTTTTTTTCATTTCATAAATTTTTATTATAATTTATAATAGTAAAACCCTAATAATATTAATTAAAAAAAAATAAGAAATACACAAAATGAGTTTGAGATCGAGCTCGACAAGCTTGGCTCGAACCCGATTGAGCTCAAAATATAAAACTTGAAGAGTTCGAGCTTGTCAAATTGGACCCCAACTCGTCAAATTGAACTCGAGCTTAAGCTCGCCAAAGTAATCGAGTTTTGCTCGAGTTTTCTTCGTAAGACAACACGTAGTTGTAGGGTGGTTAAATTTCTTTTTTTTTTCTTTTTCTTTTTTGAGATAGTAGCTTTTACGAGCTCTATATAAAGTACTAATTAGATAAGGAGCATATAAACTTTTATTAGGAGCCCTGGTCCATATTTTATTGCATGAGCAAGAACCAATGATGAACCCCACTTTAATGAAAGACACTTAAATTTTATTTTATTTTTTTTAATTTTTTTCAAAAATATTTGGCGCAGGCTTTGGTCGCTAACAATCTACTAATTATTAATTAATTTCATGGTAGGGACTTTATAATCTTGTCTTTGCTTCTTGTCCAATCCTATCAATACATTGTCTATATTTAATTACTAACCTAACTAAAGGCCCTTTATTTAACCCCTACGATGACAATTGTTAATAGAGGAGCCGAGTCGGCTCGACAAAAGTTTGAAATTGCAGATAACAAATGAAAATTAGAAAAAGTAGCCCCTTTGAAGAAATACACAAAAAGAAACATGAGGTAGTAGTAATCCAGCTGGGATATTCATATTCATTATTGGGAAATGAAAACGATTAGCATAAATATTAAATATTAAATAATTAATTGCAACACTATCCACAAAACCCAAATAAGACTAAATTAAACAAAGATGAAAATGACTTCTTTCCAATCAATCTTGGTAATCGAATTAGACCTGTAGTAGTTAGTACATGAGCCGTGGATGATTATTTTTCTTATCTTTTCTTTGGATAAAAAATAATTAATATATTACTATATAGCCTAATATTCACAAAATCCACGTGGGCCCATCTCATAGGCGTATAATAAAAACAAATTAATATTTAGCGGAAAGAAAGAAGATACCTTTTTTTTTTTTTTCGTTCTCTTCCTCTTGACTTTTTTGACTGGTCATGCAGTCATTATTATACACACACACACACACACTCCCCTTTCTCTTTTTTAAATCTCACCTTGAAAATATCCCTACTAGATCTGAAATCAACCTTTTTGTTATTGTAAATTAATTTTAGGTTAAGTAAGATTAAATTACAAAAATACCTATCATATTTGGTTAATTATAAATATCTATTAGCGATGAATCTTCTTACGTATTCTATCTTTACTGTATGAACTTTAGTGGAATATTCTAGATAATATGGAATATTCTTCAATTTGTACTCGTTTTACTCTATTCGAGCTCCACATTTTAAAATAAAATGATCATAAGATGTGTATCTTGGCTTGTAAATATCGGATTGTGCACATCAGAAACTGCATTTTTGCATAAAACGAGTATAAAATAGAGAACATGCCATTTAATTTAGAAGATTCTGTATAATTTGACACCATAAAGCTAGGGTGTGGTTGTAGTTATCCAAACAAAATGATTTTTTTTCGTAATTTGATCCGGATGGCCGTAATTTTTTTATTCAGTATAATTTAAATTTTATTAGTCAATTTTTATGACGGATTATGTGATAGAATAATAATATGTTTTGAATAGTCGTCATGAATGCAAAAAATGGTTTTGATTTTTGAACGAAGTGTGCAGAGAGTGGGACCCACAGTGTAGTGTGTTTACACACACAACACACAGTGGCGCACTGCAAATTCTGCTTCTCCTGCTTCTGCTTCTGCTTTCCAACGTCTCTCTCTGATCATTTCACTCTCTTTCCGTAACAAACTTTTGATTTTCTTTTTCTTTTTTTTTAATAAAAAAAGATAAGAACAAAAAAAAGATGCCATAATGCTTAGCGAAGAAAGATACGTTGGGCTCAACACGTAGAAGAAGCAGCATCATCCCTCAGTCGCTCACATTTTTCATAATTCAACCCACACACACACACACACACACACACACACACACAATTTATCTAAACATGGGAAAATTGCTATTAATCTGAAGGTTTTCAGGGTAAAGGGGCTTGCTTTTTTTGGTAAAGCAATCCCAGAATTCACGTGCCCTCTTTCTCAACAGAATTCATTATTTATAGCCTACAATTCTTTTTTTTTTTTTTCTTTTTATACATCACTTTTTCTTGTATATATATATATATATATATATATATATATGTATGTGGGCACTGGGTTTTCTTGTTAAAAAATAAGGGTGGGTCTTAAAAGATAGCATCTTTGCAGAAAAGGGTTGTTTCTTGAGTGAGATGGGGTTGTGCTGGAATTTGGCGGCGGCGGTGGTGGTGGTGGCGTTTTTGGTGGTCGGCGGTGGTTATGGGTTCCCGGAGGAGGATCTGGTGGTGAAGTTGCCAGGTCAGCCATTTGTGAAATTCAGGCAATATGCAGGTTATGTAGATGTGGATGTTAAGAAAGGGAGGAGCTTGTTTTACTACTTTGTGGAAGCTGATAATAACCCTGATCACAAACCCCTCACACTATGGCTCAATGGAGGTAATATTTTGTTGCAATTTTTTAGAGTTTATATTGTTTTTTCTATTTTATATATACTTGTATTAGTTAGGACATTAGCCCATGTTAGTGAGACAGGGGAGACTGTGTTATTTACTCTTTTTTTTTTTTTTTTTGCTGAATTGAAAAAAAAAGATTACTTTTTTACTGTTGTTATGTGAACATTTTTACTGTTTTCAGCTTTTCTGCTTCGGTTTTGGTTTCTGCTTCGGTTTCGGTTTCGGTTTCGAGCATTTGTACATTTTGAGCATGTCACTGGTTAAGAGTACACATATATATAGCCAAACAAGGCACTATCTAGCTGGTTCTACAGTAAAAGTCAGTTCTTGAATTTTGAGATGAAGTTTCGAAACTAAATCGAACTGCATATTGACATGATTCGAACAATAAAGAGCAAAAAAGGAAAGAAAAAAAAAAGAGGGTAGTCTTGTAAATTGTCCCTTTATTTATATACCATTGAATTAATTCTGAAAAATAGTTGAGAATTTGTTTTTGTTGTAATCAGGGCCGGGTTGCTCGTCGATTGGAGGAGGTGCCTTCACTGAGTTAGGTCCTTTTTTCCCCAATGGCGATGGCCGAAGCCTGAGAGTAAATTCAAAATCTTGGAACAAAGGTAAAAAAAAATAGTTAATTATTTTTTGTCTGCATGTCGAATTTGAGGGAACTATAGTACTTATTTTTTGTGTGTTTGTGTAGCATCAAATCTATTGTTTGTGGAGTCTCCAGCTGGTGTGGGATGGTCATATTCGAATACGAGCTCGGACTATACTTGCGGTGATGCATCGACAGGTAAAACCGAGTTGCTCTATACATACATATTTTATTTTATACATTTGCAAAAGTAAACATTGTAAGTTGGAGTCGAATTTCTTGTTTTATGGCAGCAATGGATATGCACGTATTCTTGATGGAGTGGTACAAGAAGTTCCCCACTTTCAAAACCCGAGATTTATTTCTCACAGGAGAAAGTTATGCAGGTAAACAATCTTGAAATTGATATTCCGAAAAGAAAAAAACACAATCTTGAAATTGAATTCGTCGGCTCTATAATTGTAGATGGATAAAAATTAGATCTTTGCTTTTCTGAATAGGGCATTACATCCCGCAATTAGCTATTGCTCTTCTGGACCACAACCAACATTCTCCCAAATTCAAGTTCAACATCAAAGGGGTTGCTGTAAGTAAACATTACTCTTCGTTTATCATTTTCTGATTTTACAAAAGATTTAATTTTTGTTTTGTTTTGCTAGATCGGGAATCCACTTCTGAGGCTCGATAGAGATGTACCAGCAACTTACGAATTCTTCTGGTCACACGGAATGATTTCCGATGAAACGGGCCTCGCAATTATGAACGATTGTGATTTTGATGATTATTCATTTGCTAGTCCACACAATGTTTCTGAATCTTGCAACCAAGCAATATCCGTGGCAAATCAGATTGTCGGTGATTATATAAATAACTACGATGTTATTCTTGATGTTTGCTATCCATCCATCGTCGAGCAAGAGCTTCGACTAAAAAAGATGGTACAGTTATACGTCACTAGAATCAATTCCTATTCAATTTTTCTTTTTCTTTTTTTTATTCAATGTCTCAAAGTAATAACTCAATACGAAATTGCAGGCGACAAAGATTAGTGTTGGAGTTGATGTTTGCATGAGCTACGAAAGACGCTTCTATTTTAACCTTCCTGAGGTTCAAAAGGCGCTTCATGCAAATCGAACCAAATTACCCTATAGCTGGTCCATGTGCAGTGGGTGAGTCTACTTTAAGGCCTCGTTTGGTTCTTTAGATAAGATAATATTAAATAATTTAATGCTCGATAAATGATCTCCCTAAAAGACAAGAGATAGATAGGCCACGGTAAAATAATATTTTCCCAAGCAAACGAGGTCTTAAAGGACAACAATCCACCTCTTTTACCATGAAAATGTAATATTTAGCGTATAATTTATGTTTCTTTTAACATATTTCACTAATCTCCATAATTAATTTATGTTGGCAGTGTTCTGAACTACAACGAGACAGATGGAAACCTCGATATGCTTCCCTTGCTCAAGAGAATCATTCAGAACCGCATTCCCGTTTGGATTTTCAGGTAAAAGTAAAAAAAAAAAAAGATATACTCAACAAAATTCCCAATATTTTTTTTTTCGAACTATCAACAACCGATGAAATGTTGCCAAAAAAAAAAAAAAAAAACAGCGGCGATCAAGATTCGGTTGTGCCATTACTTGGTTCGAGAACACTTGTACGAGAACTTGCTCATGAAATGCAATTCAAGATCACAGTCCCATATGGAGCTTGGTTCCATAAAGGCCAGGTACTATATTATTACATTCTTAATAAATAACCTTTTTCTTTCTCTTTTTATTTAAAAAAATAAAAAAAATAGATAATTGTTTAATAATATTTATTTTGTTAATTTATTACAGGTAGGAGGATGGGCAACTGAATATGGAAACTTGTTAACGTTTGCTACAGTTAGAGGTGCAGCTCACATGGTGCCGTATGCACAGCCGTCGAGAGCTCTGCATCTGTTCAGCTCGTTCGTTCGTGGCCGTAGATTGCCTAACAACACACGTCCCGCCATCGACGACTGATATACGAGCAAGAAAAAAAAAGACTTAAATTACAATGTTTTGATTTTGGTGTTTTTTGAATTTGATTTCTCTAGTTTTCTTGGATTTTTATACAAGTCCATTTTATTTGCCTCCAATAAAACAGTTAACTTCATTTTTAAGATTGATCATATTGCAAGAAAGATTAATTAAATTTATATATATATATATATATATATATATATATATATATATATATATATATATATATATATATATATATATATATATATATGAACACAGAGAAAATTTTAATTTATTCACACAATCACACCAAACTAATAATTGGTGGCTTGCATGTTCAATTGTTTTAGTTATTTATTTATTTTTATTATTGTTTTCCTTTTAAAATGATTGACATGTAATATTTTTTAATCAGATAGACAGCTCAACACCATATTATTTATTATTTTCGCTCATATTATAGCATTAGTCTTTGGTGATCTCGAGTTTGACTAAATTATGTTAAAGTATATATAAAATACACAACATTTTGTGTATTCAGTCAATTTTAAAAGGCTTATTACAAATAAGCCCACCATCCCTCCACTTATTGACAAATAGGTCCACATCAAAATATGTTTAATATTTAAGTCCATCAACTTGTCTTTAGACCGAAATACCCTCCCTTAAATACCAAATTGTATCGGGTTCCCTCTCCCCTTATCGAATTTGGTTCTCTTTCTAAAAACTCAAATTCGTTTCTCTTTCTACAACTGCTCCTGCTCACCCACGATCTTCAAATCGAGATTTCTTGCAAGAAAAAAAGCAATTGTGCGCTTAGGGTTCAGTTAATGCGCAACTTACACGTGAAGGCAAAAGGTCATAAAATAGTAATTTGTCCTTCCTGATAAGATCGGTGTAAGTTATGGACTTATGTGTAAAAAAAAATACACCTGAACTTAGATTTATAAAGGTCTATGGTCGAGGACGTGCCTACAAAAAACCAATTTGAAAAAGATTAAAAAAAAAGAGGAAAAAAAAAACCAACAATTACTGGATTTATTCTTCATTCTTTTTTGAGAGATTTATTCTTCATTCAAAAAAAAAAAAAAATAATAAAATAAAAAAAAGTAGTAGGTGGGGGAGTGGTATCCAGCTGGCAAGCCACCAAAAAAGTATAGTGCCCAAAATGTAATTACCAAAAGATTCATTAAAGACTCCTCTTTTCAGTGTCAACAAAATCTAAAATAGCAAACTAAACTTGCCGGTTTATAACCTAATTCAGTAATTGTGGCTCTTTCCAAATCTTGATCTTTTCATTACCCATTCTCACTTTTAACTCAAAACAAATTTAAGACCAATTTGCACAATGCCATAATATGTAAGCTGATCTAGTCGAAAATCATATCGATATTCAATTCAATTGCCCAACAATCCAAACTCGGGACACAATTTAAAAAACTCGATAAAAAACGAAAGATTCAAACAAATAACTGCTCGCATTGACTCAGAAGAGCACCAAACCCTTATTTAATGACAAACCGTGTAAGAAAATTCACCACACATCAGTTAAAAGCAGCACAACATCTCTTTAGTTCAGACATCATCAATCTAGCACCTACAGCTAACCTGAAGTTACCAAAATACCCTTCTCTTCCCCGTTCTTGAATCCCATTCCTTCAGCTTCAACAACAACAACCAGGTTAATTTTCACCATTCTTTAATCCTGTTGTGTATGCTAATCATAATCAACAGCAGCCCAGTTTCTGAAACAACTGTAAGATCCCAAAAGCTTTTCTAATTTTGCATTTTAGCAAAGAGTAAAGTTCATTTCTTGATGATAAAAATCAGATCTTTTGTTCTGTAACTGCTTCGTGTACTGCGAATGAGCGCAGAGATGAAGAGACTGTACTGGGGTTATTTTGGTCATTTGAATCCCACCTTCAAGAAAGCTGTGAAGTTTTTATCTGGGAGTTACACAAAAAGCTCAATTTTTCAATCTTTAACTGCACTACTCATGGTTGGTTCATTCCTATGTTTTCTTGTAGTAATGGGGTGCAGCTATTTTTTCATGTTACCCTCTCACGAAAAAGTAGTCGATTCGGATAATCGGAATCGGGATAGTGTTAGTAGTAGCAACAGCAATAGTAGTAGGTCTAGTGATTTCTTGAACAAGGGTTGCAATGTGTTTGATGGAAAATGGGTAATCGACGAAACTTACCCTTTATACAACGCGTCGCAATGCCCGTTTATGGAACGGGGTTTCGATTGTTTGGGTAACGGTAGAAATGATCAAGGGTATCTCAAGTGGAGATGGAAGCCCCAAAACTGCGAAATTCCGAGATTCGATGTGGGTGCTGTATTGGAGTTTCTTCGTGGCAAAAGGATCGTTTTTGTTGGTGACTCGTTGAGTCGGACTCAGTGGGAATCGATGGTTTGTATGCTGATGAACGGTGTTGAGGATAAATCGAGTGTTTACGAAATCAATGGTAACGAGATCACGAAGCAGATTAGGCATTTGGGTGTTGTGTTTGGGCCGTTTAATTTTACGGTCGAGTTTTATCGGTCGGTTTTTCTAGTGCAGCCTGGTTTGGTGCCTAGGCATTCGCCTAAGAGAGTGAAGGCCGCGTTGAAATTGGACCAATTGGATGATATTAGTGGAGAGTGGATTGATTCGGATGTGCTTGTTTTTAATTCGGGGCATTGGTGGACACCGACGAAACTGTTTGATATGTAAGTGGTTTCTTGTTTTGGTCCGTTTTTATTTGGTTTTCTCAGAAAAAAATTATGAGTAATGGTAAATTGGAGTTAAATTATCGGATCCACATTGGTACTTATATTTGAATTTTACTCGTGGATGCATTTTGGTCTTTGTTTCTTCTCGATAAACGAATAAAGAATCAATTTTTATTGAGTTTTCTCAACGACTAAACTTCTTGATTCGGTAGGACCTTGCTCTTACTAGTACTATCTTGTGATTATCATACGTTGACCTATGTGTGTATCGTTTATGGACGTATACTATCGACTTATAAGTGATATTTCCGTCTGGAACATAGATTTTTTAATCAGTGTATGCAATTGTTTTGATGTCTGTAAAACTGCCTTTTGAATTTTGATTGGTTACCGAAATGAGATAATTTGCACTAGAGGTTTAAAATCGAAACTAGAGGTTAAATTGGACTCGAAAGTTAGAAACTATGGAGTTGTAGTTGTTCTTGTTTCTCCAATCTTTAGTTTAGTCGAAGTTTCATTACAAACTACGTCTAATATGGATTTTCAGATCACAGGGGTTGGTATTTTCAGATTGGTGGAAAGATGAAGCTCGGAATGTCGATAAATAACGCCTTCAGAGTCGCACTCGCCACCTGGCAATCGTGGGTCGAGAATTCGGTCAATCCAAACAGAACCCGTGTTTTCTTCCGAACATTCGAATCAACTCATTGGATGTACGTTATCGTATCTCTTGATCCAATATATATATATATATATATATATATATATATATATATATATATATATATATATATATATATATATATATATAATATTTTCATATATCGTCTTCTAACAAAATATCGTTTTTTTTTATAATATGATCAGTAGTGGGACCCGTCAAAACTGTAAAGTAACAATCAGACCAACACACGACGTGAAAGGGAGACAAACGAGCTCGATATCTGATGCAATAATTAACGTTGTGAAAAATGTGCCGATTAATGTAAGACTCTTGCATGTTACTAAAATGGGTGCGTTTCGGAGCGATGCTCATGTTGGCACGTGGAGCGATAATCCAACGGTACCCGATTGTAGCCATTGGTGTTTGCCGGGAGTGCCCGATATGTGGAACGAGCTTCTCTTTTCGTTCCTGCTTTCAGAGTGAAGGAATAATTTTTGAATATTCTTTTTGTATTTTTTGTTTTGTTTATTTTTTGGTTCTTGTTTGAGAGATTCCTTGATTCTTGTATTTGTGTATACACTATAGAGAGAGGAACAAATCACTAAAACACTCTTATTTAACTGTGTAACAATATTAATATATTGACTGCATTTTTTTATATTTTTTTAAAATAAATTTGAAAATCAAGATTGCAAATGGATAAATCCACCCTAATTTTTTCACACAACACACACATTGGTGTGTGTACAATGGTCAACCGACAAGATTCTAGTGTCTATATACCTATAAGTGGAATGTCCGAGGATGTTTGTATCAAACTTGTCTATTTTCTATTTCAATTTTCATCACTCTGATTAATAATGACGTAAGCATTGAGTTAATAATAAATAAAAATAAAAAAAATAAAAAAATAACAAGTGGATTTTTTATTATACAAACAAGTAAATAATAGCTCAAATTGCTGTACGATACAGAGTTTGTTTCTCTTATAATAAATGTTGGATTTTGTAAACCCATCTGCCACCCCCAACAACCGGATCAGATTTTGGATTTCAAGAATCCACATAAACACACACACACACACACACACACACACACACACACACACACACACACACACACACACACACACACACACACACACACGCACACACACGAGTTATATTAATATTAATAAATAAAATTTGGCAATAATTGCGTCTTCCAGTCCAGCACATAGCTCGCAATGCCATAGCTGCTTCTTTCATTGGTACATTAATAGCTGCTTCTGACTGATATATGTGCTGTTAATAGTCTTTTTGGTTTTGCCTTCTACCTGTTTGTCGAAATGCCCACAAGAGTTGGTGAAACTGCTGTTTCTTTCTTCTCCTTATTGTTTTTAGCAATTGATGGATATTGATACATTGTCATGTATTTGAATCCATCATAAATTTTTGTATGTAAATTACCACATAAATCCAATTCAGAATTCATTTTATAGGCAAGTTTATGATTGTGTATGTTCTGGTAATAGGTAACAGAATTAAGATCACATGTCATCTGCATACATCCACCGATTCATGTTTAACGGGATCGGTTCGGTTCTACCACAAACTCTTCATTACGATTTAGAGTAGGTGTGATTTCGTCAAATGCTCGATTAATCAATGGAGGCTTCATTATTCTCCGTGGATAAGGTACCGCTGCATAATTATTGGCCATCTCACTGTTGTTCGTTCAGTTCTAATCCAAAAAAATTGGAGTCGTTCGTCTGTACTGAATCACACTTTCGACGAATCGTAAATAATAAACTTCAATCGAAGAAAACGATCTTTTCCGGCCAATCAGTTTGTTGCTACAGGCTCAAACCAGTTTCTGCTCTTAACTCAGAAGATACACACCTGATTAATCAGGTATACTCAGCTCCAAGATTTAAGTCGAATGATTTTGTTTTTCGATTAATGATTTCAATCTACCTTTTAATTAATTAATAAAATAAAGGGTTCATCACAGGTGAGAGGCCAGAGTTTCGACCAATGGGATTCTCTTACAGCAAAATTTGCCGCGGCTGCAAATTTGCCGTTTCTGTTATTACAACTGCCTCAGATTATTCTCAATACTCGGAATCTTTTGGCAGGGAATAAATCAGCCCTTTTAGCTATTCCATGGCTGGTACTATTTTCGACACCTTTTATTACTGTTCCAACGATTTCGACTGTTAAGATATATATATTTATTGCTCGTTTATTTTAGGGTATGTTAACTGGATTACTCGGAAATATTTCATTGCTCTCGTACTTTATAAAGAAGAGGGAAACCGAAGCGGTGGTAGTCCAAATGTTAGGAGTTATATCAATGTATGCAGTGATCTTGCAGCTTGTTATCGCCGACGCTATGCCGCTCCCACATTTTATCGTCACTTCGATAGTGATTGCATCGGGTCTCGTTTTAAATTTTATGAGATATTTTCATTTGCTCGATGGAGAAATCTGGCATTTCTGGGAAGAATTTATTACAATTGGCGGTCTCTCTGCACTTCCACAAGTAAACATTTCCGTCACCGAAAGAAAACATTTTTATTCGATTACTCTTAATAATTCTTGCGATCGGTGTTGACTGTGATGTATATGTCCAGGTCATGTGGTCAACATTCGTACCGTATATTCCACACACTGTCTTGCCTGGATTCATCGCCTTTTCGACTGCAGTTGTTGCTGTTTTTCTGGTGAACAAAAATATACAATTTTTTTTTTCTAGTAAGGATTTTTAGTTCGAAATTCTCTAATTTTGCAGATTTTTAATAAAAAAAAAATTCAGGCTCGTATGGGAAAGCTCTCGGAGAAAGCCATCGGGATTCTTGGATTTGTATCGGGGTGGACCGCAACTCTTCTATTCATGTGGATGCCTGTTTCTCAAATGGTTATCTCCTTTTTTAATTTATTAATTCTCGGGATTTATTTCGTGTGTTAAGCTGATTGTTTCTTTTTTTTTTTTTTGCAGTGGACAAATATTCTGAATCCTGAAAATGTGAAAGGTTTATCGGCTGTGTCGATGCTATTGGCCATGATTGGCAACGGACTTTTGATCCCACGAGCACTATTTATCCGGGATTTAATGTGGTAATTTTTCCATAATTACAAAATCTAAGTCGTTAAATAAGAACTCGTTGCATGCAAATTTAAGAACTACGGTCAATCTGCAGGTTCACTGGTTCGACTTGGTCATGTGTTTTCTATGGATGGGGAAATCTTATATGCCTGTACTGGTAATTTTCGTTTTCGATTCCACACGCAACCTTATACGATTATCGATTTTTTTTTAATAACTCGTAATTTTCTGTCGCTACAGCTTCAACAATATCAGCCGGGAATTTTTCCTGGCTTCTTCGTTCGGTTTTCTTGCGTGGATAGGTGCGCTCTATAGTTATTGATACATTGGGCTCTAGAAATCGACAAATCGTCTCTCACTGTTTATTCATGCATATTTATTTCCTCAGGAATAACTGTGTGGAGAGATGCAAAAGTTCACGGACATAATTCACCATTCTCTTCTTTAAAGGAGATGATTTTCGGACACTGATCAACGAGGGCAACACCTTAACATAGCTGCACCGAAATGTACGCAACGCTTTCTCTATCGCTGTCCGAAAAGACATATTTTTACGTAACATTTTTCTCTTGTCAGTTCAAAACGTAGTGATACAATAATAAATAAATAAAACGTAGTAGTTGGATAACATCGATTATTCGCGCTGCATCGCACCAGATTATTACCCTTCATAAGCCCAATAATATGTAATACAGGAGAGTTACTGGTAACGACACCAACATTCCGAAAATGACCCTGCATTCACACAAGAAGAAAAAAAAAAAGGCCTTAATTAATTACTGTATTTTGATTTCCGAGTGTGTAATTAAGGAGTTTAGTACTTAATCGTTCGTACTTACCCGGTACTTAGTATGTCTGGATGCAATCCGTATTCTCGTGCAAACACAAACGGAACAATCCCTTGGGGCAGAGCTGCCTACACTCAAATTACGCCTCGTTTAATCGTTCGTACTTAAAATAAAACAAGGCTGCTAATTAAATATGTAATTAAAAGGTACCTGAACTATGGCGGCGTGAAGGTGGACCCCTCTAAGCCCGACGGCGAAAGAAGCGGCGCACATCAAAACCGGGCCTCCGATGAATCTAATCACCATCGATATTGTCGCCATTTTCGTACCGCATGCTATTAATCGAGGCTGAAGTGCCATAAAAAGCCCTGATAATATTTTTGCAACTTCAGTTTCATCAACACTTAATTAGACAAATTAAATTAGAATGTAATTAATAACAAACATTATTGGATTTAATTAGTTAATAATAGTAAGTACCCAAACTGAACATTGCCATTCCTAGCCCTGCATCTGAAATTATTTTGACAGAGTATTTAACCAAACTTGGCATTCCCACGTTCCATCTGTCGATTGAAAAAATCATTAATTAATTAATTAAGTATTTATTTAAATTAAAAAAATGCTGAAAGTAATTAATTAGGCTTACTTAAAGGAGATTAGAGACCAAGAAAGGCCTAAAACGCTGGAATAAGTGTTGGGGTTACGTAGAAGCTTCCTTCCAACCATGATTAGTATAAGCCTTAGCATTACTAGGGCACGTGGCATTTCCTGATTGGTTGATGTCTCCTTCATGTCTGATCCTTGTTCCACTGAAATCCTTCCGCAATCTCTGAAGCTTAGATCTTTCTCTATAACAACATATTACCAATTACTACTAATTAATCACACACACACACACACTCGAAACATTTTGTTTGTATTTCTAATTAAAATTATTGAAAATTTCACACATAATAATTAAAACCCACCTGTCTTAAAATCTTAATATTTTATTGTCCCTACTTAAATATATCCACACACACACACACACACAAACACATACATAGAAGTTGGAGCCTAGAAAAGTGCACATAATTAAAATAAAATGTGGCTAAAAATAAGTACAAGGCAGAAAAGGGGCAAACAAAATAGAGTGGGGGAGGATCATCAGACTGTCTTATTACATAAATTCCAAAGGAGCAATCATACAACAATCCCACTTAAAAACACACGTGCTTTTTAGTAATTATGCTCTCCATTTACACAAATGAATACTCTCCCCTCAATTTACCAACCCCACCAAAAAAATAAATATTTTTTTTAAGTTAAAAATAAATAATATAAGAAAATCCCAATTGAGATAATCATGAATGTATTTAATTTAGATAGGACAATTAATTATCTAAATTCTTGTGATATTATACAATAAATTAATTAATTAATTTCAAGAAATTGAGTGAGGTCAATTTTGTCTGGTCAAGACAGGGTGATATATGACATAACGAAAACTATGTTGGGAGAATCTTTTAGACAATATGTACATGCAAGATAGCTACCTCTCTCTGCAGCAACTGTAATTGTTTAATTTCCTTTTTTTTTATTTATTTATTAATTATTCATTAATTAAAACCCAATTAATCCATATATATTAAAATAAAATAAAAATGTAATGACAACGTACGTACCCGCAACATCTCCGAACCCGTGTCCTTCCTCCGGGGACTCCCACACCATTTTCACCACCGGAGAAGGCTGCCGGAAAATCTTCCCGGCAACCGGGCTCGCGGCGGCGGAATCAAGCTCGTTGAAACTCGAAGCCCTCGGCGTGGGCTGCAGAGAATAAGCATCCGACGAGGCGTAGCCCGCAGAAAACCCGGCCGGGCTGACGGGTCGGAACCCGAACCCGTACTCGAGCGGGGTGCCGATGGAGAAGATTTCGGCGTTGGAGAGATTCGAACCCCTGGGGGTGGGCCCCACGGAGGTGGCGGCCGATGACGTGGACCGTCGGATCCGGACGTGGATACGGCCGTTGTCGTCGACTTCGGACTCGGTGAGAAGTGGGTCCCGCCCGTCGAGTGAGATGACGTCATTGTCTATTTCGAATTTGGTTATGGCGGCCGCCGCTTGTCCGGGGAACTGCGTCTGGATAAGTATCGCCGCCGCCCTGTATTCAAAGAGGAAGAGCAACAGCGTATACCTGCGTCCATTCAAATTATATTATTATAAAATACAGTTAATTGAACCAAATATATATATTTTTTTAATTATAATTAAAATTATTATTTTTTTTGAGGAATCCAAAGATGAAAAGACACTAGTGGGTCAAAACAAAAGCCAAAAAAGTCAACAATTATCCTATTCAAATCTGCATGCTACATAGAAGCTCATTACACCTTTTTAAATACACAGCTTTTCATAATTAGGTTAAAAATTCCATTCACTTTCTACCCTGCCCCATTTGTTTGACTTGTATTAAAAAAAAAACACACAAACACACACTCAGACGTTTAGTACATGAAAAATAATGTAAATATATATTAAATATATTATCTCCGATTCATATTAAGTGGCGTTTTCGGCCAAAATAAATCCATATTAAGTGTCACTTTAGGTTATCAAGAAAATATTTTTTTTTTTTACCAAGTTTAGCCTTTAGTATAGATTGTTCAAATTCATTAATTGATTACTAAGAGCTCTTTTAATAGTACTGCAAAGGTTAATTTAGGGGTTTTCTATTAAAAAGTCGACTATATTAATTAGGTTTCATAATTTGTGTTCATTTTACTTAATCGCCACTTAATATGAAACAGATGTAGTATATAGTATACAATGCGTACGTACCAGATGATGCATTGGAGAACGACTAATTGAACCATGAGAGATGTAGTGAAGTCGCCGTACATTGCTTTGAGCAAAGGGATGCCCATAACAAGAGTGTTCGGCAAAGTCGATACCGAAAAGAGAGTGATTAGCCAGTCGATTTGGCCTTTACATACGCACCAAATCGATAGCGAGACGAGGACGAGTGATTTGGAGAGAGTGTCGGCCAATATGAATTTGGTGTCCATTTGGTAAGGGTTGTTCTGAGAGATGAAGTGGAACGACAACACCGGAACCGCAAACACCGCCACGAACCGGTTGATGCCGGAGCACTGCTCCGCCGAGAATATTCCCCACCACTTCACGGAGGCGTAGGCCACCAGCATTGCGAAGTATAGTGGCACCATTGAGCACATCACGTTGTAGAAGTCATTTGTGCTTATCATCTCTCTCTCTCTCTCCCTCTCTCTCTCTAGAAATATGAATAAAAAGATGAGGAATTAATGGTTGAGAGATGATGAAGGTTGTCTAGCTATATATATGTGCTTTTGGTATACCTTTTTAAGTTAATTATTATATTGAGATGTATGTATATATATACAAATAATGAAATACTTGAAATTAGTGATTTCCAAATAAAAAGGAATACTATTGATTTGTAATTTTTTTTTTAAATGATAAAAATGAAATTAGGAAGGAGTAAATAGTAATTAGTAGAATGGTTAGGGGGGTTAAGTGAAATGCTGCTGGAAAATAGCCGGCACTGTTTGGGTGTGTATGCATAGGAGTTTCGACAATGCCGAAAGTGAAATGACGGGCGGCGTGCAACAAACATCATCTGACATCAATCACACACACACACACACACTCTCTCTCTCTCTCTCTTCGGGTTTTGTCGTCGTACGGCTTTCTTACAACATACGAATATGGGCCCTAAATGGGTAGTGATTTGGTCCGGTTCATATTGGGCGGGCCTATGTAATTGTAAATAAATAATGTCCTGGATTATAGATCATAGGACCCGAAAAATTGGAGATTATTAAAAATATTTTAAAAAATAACAATTGCATCGATTTTCCCCCTTGTACATTGGTTCAATATCACTTTACCCCCTTCTACTTTCAATTCCTCGATTTGCCCCCTTGTACTTTGGCTCGATATCTCTTTACCCCATTCTACTCTCAATTGCATCGATTTACCCCCTTTACTTGAAAAATTGTCTCAATGTGGCCCTTGCCGTTAGTTTTCAGACCTTTACCTTAACACCGTTTGATCTAAGTTTGAAAATTACAAAAAAGTCACCCCTCCCAGGTTAAATAATTATTACTAAAAAAAAAAGAAAATTTGTGGCTGGCGTCGTCGTGGACTATGTTTTCTCGCTGTCTTGAATTTTTTTATTATTTTATTTATTTATTTTTCATTTTTTTTTTTAAATTGGAGGTGTGAAATTTTAGTAATTTTCAGACTTAAATCAAATGGTGTTAAGGTCCAAAGTCTGAAAACTAACAGCGAGGCCACATTGAGACAATTTTTCAAGTACATGGGGCAAATCGATGCAATTGAGAGTAAAAGAGGGTAAAGTGATATCGAAGAAAAGTACAAGGGGGCAAATCGATGAATTGAGTGTAGAAGGGGGTAAGGTGATATCGAACCAAAGTACAAGGGTGCAAATCGATGCAATTGAGAGTATAAGGGGGTAAAGTGATATCCAGCCATAGTAAAGGAGGAATGTGGAATTTACTATTTTTATTAACTATTTAAGTAATTAATTATTACATCCATTTCATATTAAATATTGTTTAAGATTGTTGCACGTTAATTAATTAAGAAAGTTGTTAAATAATGTTGATTTTGCACTAAAAAAAAATAATTTGACAAATTTACAAATTTTTCTCTCAGACTCTTCATTAGTTTTTCAGGTAAAGTTCCTTTGAAATTCTAAAGTGACACTTAATATGGAGAAAAAATTAAATTATAAGGCTAAAGTGAAATTACTATGAAATGAAGCTTAGACTATCCATGTAAAGAATTAACAGCTCGATTTGTTCCATGTAACCGAACAAGCTCTGAAGTTAGATGATACATCTGGTTATTTACGTTCGGTGAATTTGAACCGTAGATTTAATTAAATAACTACTCACTTAGCACATATACACATTGGTGTAGCGTATGTGCAATTATGTATAGATTTACGGTACAAATTCACCTAGTATAAATAACCAGTTGTAGTATCTAATTTGCCCCGAACGAGCTTTGCACTATTAAAAGATTAATATCACGTCGGTCATGAAAAACAAAAGTAAAAATCCTAGTCTAGATATTTTTGTAAAAGGTGTACTAAAACAATTATCAAGTTGCAATAATTTTAACATTTGAATTTTTAGGTTAAAAACAGATAACGGAAAACCAGATACCACCTTCCCCTTCTACTAAAGTGGTAAAATAAAACCAGCTGTCAGCTGTGATCAATTTTTAGATTTTTAAGATAATAATTCATTTACAAAACCTGTAATTTAATCTATCTGGCTTAATTATTTCTTCTATAAATTAGGATTTCATAACCATAAACAACTCAGACAAAACATCAATCTTTAACACAAGAAGATGCCGCCGCCGTCGTCAGCCACCGCCGGTCAGGTCATAAAATGCAAAGGTGCGATCTTTTTTTTTTTTTTTTTTTTTTTTTTCATACCCTTCAAAAATTACGCAGATAAATTTCAATGGGGTTTTTTATTTGTTGTGTGAATCTTTGATTCATTGCAGCTGCCGTTGCATGGGAAGCCGGAAAGCCGCTGGTGATTGAAGAAATTGAGGTGGCGCCGCCGCAGAAAATGGAGGTCCGCCTGAGGATTCTCTTCACCTCCCTCTGCCACACCGATGTCTACTTCTGGGAAGCCAAGGTAATTCATTAATCAACAAATTCATTACCTAGTATATTAATTAATTCATAAAAAATAAAAACTTGAAAATTGAATTTGAAGTACTAAAATTAAACCTCTATAAATTAAATTAATGCAGTCGGAACCAGGGAAATTCTATTAATTTACGAATTATTAAATTATCGAGTTATTAATTTAACACGTTTTCATCGAGTCGGGATCGGGATAAACTATTATTTAATCGAGGTTATTAATTTTAACGAGGTTCTACTGTAATTAGTACTTATGAGAGCTCCCCTGTTTCGATTCTTGATTTTTTTTTTCAGGCGCAAGACTCTGTTTTTCCTCGGATTTTCGGTCACGAAGCAGCAGGGTATGTTAATTTATTCCTAATGATGTCAACTTATTACATATTAGTACTCAAACAAACATTGCAAATTTTTATTTTTATTTTTAATGTTGACTATATAATATAGAATTGTGGAGAGTGTGGGAGAAGGTGTGACGGAATTAGTGCCGGGCGATCACGTTCTACCGGTGTTCACGGGTGAATGCGGAGAATGTGCTCACTGTAAATCCGAAGAGAGCAACATGTGTACCCTTTTAAGGATCAACACAGAAAGGGGAGTGATGATTAATGACGGAAAATCGAGATTTTCGATTAACGGAAAGCCGATTTACCATTTTATCGGGACATCCACGTTTAGCGAGTACACCGTCGTTCATGTTGGCTGTCTTGCCAAGATCAATCCACTCGCCCCTCTCGATAAAGTTTGCGTGCTCAGCTGTGGAATTTCCACCGGTATAATTAATCTATTGATCGATACATTATGATTAATTTGCGAGACTAAATTTGGATTAAAAAAAAATTGGATCTTGATTGCTTTTCTTGTTTATAGGGCTTGGTGCTATGTTGAATGTTGCTAAACCGAAAAAGGGTTCTTCGGTTGCTATTTTCGGTCTTGGAGCTGTTGGGCTTGGTGTACGTTTCCGATTTCAGAAAAGATCATACAATTAAGAAATAAATCATTTTCAAAAAAAATATAATTTGGGTGATTTTCAGGCTGCAGAAGGAGCAAGATTGGCTGGTGCTTCGAGAATTATTGGTATAGATTTGAACCCTAGCAGATTTGAAGAAGGTATACAATTCATAAATTGCACCAAAGTATTTATATTTCGAACAAAAGAATCGATACGTAATTTGATTGTGCTAATTTTGTTTTATGCAGCAAAGAAATTTGGTGTGACTGAATTTGTGAATCCAAAAGACTATACCAAGCCAATTCAAGAGGTTGGTTGATCCATAAATTAATTGAGTTATATTAATTATCACTCTATTATGTATTGTTTAAATTAACAAATTAATTTTCTTGAATTTTATTTATATAAAAATAGGTGATAGCTGAGATGACAGATGGAGGAGTAGATCGAAGCGTTGAGTGTACAGGAAACATCAACGCGATGATCTCCGCATTCGAATGTGTTCACGATGTATGTTTACTTTTCATTCGCTAATATTTCTAAAAATCGAAAAAAAAATCAATTTAAAAAAAAATAAAAAATTATAATTCAATTTAGGGATGGGGAGTAGCTGTACTCGTCGGTGTGCCTCATAAAGACTCGGAATTCAAAACTCACCCGGTGAATTTCTTGAACGAGAGGACTTTAAAGGGTACTTTCTTTGGTAACTATAAACCACGCACCGATCTTCCAGGGGTTGTCGAAATGTACATGAACAAGGTTAGTTTTTTATTCGAATTTCGATTCCTCTACGCTTCGTCGAATAATTTTTTTAATTTTTGTTTTTTTTTGAATTATTAATGTATAGGAGCTTGAAGTGGAGAAGTTCATAACTCACGAGGTGCCGTTTGCTGAAATTAACAAGGCTTTCGAACTGATGCTGAAAGGTGAAGGGCTTCGTTGTATCATCAAAATGGAGTGAAGAAATTATTCCCCATACTCTACTATTTGACCATAACTCAGGGTGTGGGACGTAATTTGCCATTTTCTAATAAACTTTGAGTTATTTTTATTTCATGTACTTTGTCTTTTTAAAATTAACAAGTTATTGAATTATCTGTTGCGTTCAGTGATCTGTTTGAATGATCAATACTTATTTGGTCATATATCAAAAGGCAAATAATGTCGGCGTCTGAGTTATGGTCAGATTACGAGAAAAAAAAAACTCATGTTTTGGTAAAATTATAGTCACTCCTCAACTATGTGTTATTTTACGAAACAATTCCTTCAGAGGTAAATTTAGGGGTGTTAAATAGGTAAAATCGAACCGAAATTTCGGTACGCTAATATTTCATACCGTTTACCGAAGTGGATATACGATTTGGTTCGATAAATAACCGAATTACATAAATTTTATGTAAAAATATTTAAAAAGAGGGGGTGATTGTAATTACCCAAAAAATACGAGTTTTTCATAATTTGATCATATCTTAGAGGTGGCCGTAATTTGCCCTATATCAAATCTATGAGTACAACTAGAAGGACCAAAGCAAAGGATTCTAGTAATTATGTTGGAAAAAATCCGTGACCGAGTAAAAAATAAGGCCAATAATACATGCCATAGGAAATAGAGTTAAACATCTATAAATTAATAATGTTGAGACCATTAAAATTTTATTAATTTAGTGAAATATTAACTTATTAAAAATTATTAATCACTTATTAATTTATATAATTACTTTTATTATTATTTTCAATAAATACATATATTTAAAAAAAATTATGTATATATTATTCATTGTACCATTCGTTCAATGCGCTATAGAGCCCGTTTTACGAACGGAAGCTCTTATAGCAGCAATAATATACAACGATTTATGTTGAGTTATGAGAAAACTATACTGAAAGTTTTAACCATGTTAAGAAAAGTGAGGGACGAGATTGATGATAATGTGAACTTCAACAAGAAACAAGCGAGAATTAAATTATATTGTGTTAAGCCTTCATAGATCTATAAAATATGTATTGTACCATGTATTAAAAAAAAATTTATGCATTATCAATTTATATATTAATTATATGGGGCTTCCTAAAAATTTTGAATGTGTATTATCTTATAAATGTAGCGAATATTAATTTAGCACGTTGTCCCCGAGTCGGGATCGGGAAATTTTATTATTTAAACGACATTATTAATTTATCGAGGTTTTACTGTATGTGATTGTATGTGATTGTGTAAGATATGAAAATTAGAGCAAATTATTGTAATCCAACATCAATTTTATAGATAAAAGATAAATCAAGGCTAATTAAGAGAAATAATTATGACATGGAGTAATTAAACATAATGATATCACAAATATCTTAAACTATTTCAACATTTTGAATATATATTATATCAATAAAATGATATTGTCTATAGGTAAAATGGAAGTATCAATAGACCTACTCGTGCAAATGACGTGCAACTTGCGTGCAACTTACTAAGTATTTGAAAACACATACATCATTTTAATTATACTCTCATAAACTACCATTAACCAATATTAAAAACATAGTGGAATTTATTACTCAATAATAATAATAATAATAATAATAATAATAATAATAATAAAAATAATAATAATAATAATAATAATAATAATAATAATAATAATAATAATAACAATAATAATAATAATAATAACAATAATAATAATAATAATAATAATAATAATAATAATAATAATAATAATAATAATAATAATAATAATAATAATAATAATAATAATAATAATAATAATAATAATAATAATAATAATAATAATAATAATAATAATAATAATAATAATAATAATAATAATAATAATAATAATAATAATAATAATAATAATAATAATAATAATAATAATAATAATAATAATAATAATAATAATAATAATAATAATAATAATAATAATAATAATAATAATAATAATAATAATAATAATAATAATAATAATAATAATAATAATAATAATAATAATAATAATAATAATAATAATAATAATAATAATAATAATAATAATAATAATAATAATAATAATAATAATAATAATAATAATAATAATAATAATAATAATAATAATAATAATAATAATAATAATAATAATAATGATGATGATAATAATAATGATAATAATAATAGCTTAATTATTGAAATTCAAATATTACAACAACATTAAAAAAATTAAACAAAAAAAGAAAAAAAAAGATATAAATCAGAATGACAGTTTATCTAAAATTAAGAGAAGCATTTTAATATAGTAGCACTGCTACTTGTACATCAAACAGAAAAAAAAATAGTCCATCCCTTAGGCCCTATAGTACTACACCGGTTGTTTTTGGAACTTCATATGTTCTCCCAATCATATTTCTTCACAAAAGCTTTGGGACGGTAAGAATCCGAGTAGTAGCTTCATAGCGTAGTAGTACGAAGCCCCGTGGCAAGTTCCACTGAAAGAGTCGAAGACTCGTGCAATAATAGCCTTGTCCATGCCCCAATAATAATAATAATCATTATTATTATTATTATTATTATTATTATTATTATTATTATTATTATTATTATTATTATTATTATTATTATTATTATTATTATTATTATTATTATTATTATTATTATTATTATTATTATTATTATTATTATTATTATTTTACACGTCATTACTTTGTAGGGGGAGCACATACAATCGGAACTATCGCTTGCTTCTTCGTTACAGATAGACTCTACATGTTCGGTGGAGGAGTCAACGCTTCAGATCCGGCCATCAGTTCGGACTTGCTACCGTCTCTCCAGAGCAAGTGCCCGAGATGCGCAGACATATTGTCTAGGACCCCGCTCTACCAAGTCACGAGCACTGTTTTCGACGACCAGAGTCTTCGCAACATCTGGAGCGGATTCTCCGTGTTGCCGTCGGATGCGATCCTATACGACGATAGGGTTACTCGCTCGGTTGTCGACATGTACGCGGTCGAGGACTCGACCTTCGCGCGGGACTTCGCCGCCTCAATGGTGAAGATGGGCCGGATCGGTGTGAAGACCGGCAACAGCGGCGAGATTAGGCGCGTTTGTGACGCGGCTAATCAAGGCCATCTTATCGTCACTCTCGGAGCCTCGGAGAAGCCGAAATCACAGCTTCATGTGGTTGTGGCTTTGGGTGGTGTTATGCTATTTATTTCAGACTTATTTTTAGTTGTTTAGATTAATGTTTGTTGTTATGACTGGATTGTGGTGAGCCCTAGATCAGTGTTATGATTGAAAAATCGTACACATACTACTTCTCCAGACCTATAGTGGTGAGCCCTAGATCAATGTTGTTGACCAGGCAAGACACCATCGTTCAGCGGGATGCCGGTGAAATGAAGTTTCCGATGTGGAAGTTGTGGCACTCGAAGAGTTCCTCTTCTGCCGCCAACGGTTGGATGACAAGTGCCACCGGGATGATGACTATCAGGATAGCTGTTACCGCCATGGATGAACAAGGTTTTTTTTTTTTTTTTTTTTCCTCCTTATTAACTATTAGGACTACAATTAATTTCTTTGGTGGATTTTTTCCTTCAATTTTTTTGGACCAAGTAGTGATTGTACAATATATGAAACATTAAAGCAAATATTGTAAATGCACCATCAAATTTATAGTTAAAAGATAAAGTGATTAAGAAAAATAATTATAGAAAATTGACATGTTGAAATTAAACATAATAATATCACAAATATCTTAAAATATGTCAACATTCCAAATATATTTTATATCAATAAAAGGAGATTGATTACAGAAAATGGAATTAAAAGTAGATATGATCCGTGCAACTTGCGTGCAACTTACGTGCAATTTGTGTGGAATTTATTAGTATTTGAAAACAAATGAATGCATCCAAGGAAGTTGTTTCTTAAAGGTTTCAAAACAATGACAATTTATTTATAATTGAGAGATATGATTGAGAATCGTCGATTCTTTGAAAAGATTACATGAAAATTATAGTTAATATCTAGAATTTATGAGTTTATTATTTAAAATAGTTATACTATAATTCCTCTTATTGATTAATTTTGAGAATATAGAAATGATTGTTCATTGCACTTATTTAATTAATTATTTTTATTTCCAATCAATTATGTAATTGTAAATAATGTTTTAAATTGAAATCTATATATTATATAAAAAGATGATATATGCCCTCATTGAATGACATGTGGCAAATTCATATGTCATTTGTTCAAATCGCTTAGTTGTCACTCAATTGATGATGTATAGTACTCAATAGCTTACTAGGCATTTTAATCTTGGTATGTTTTTAAGTTCTTTCCTATATAACATTTGTCCATTCATTTAAAAAATACCACACACACACACACACACACACACACACACACACACACACACACATATAGATATATATATATATATATATATATATATATATATATATATATATATATATTCATGCATTTAATTTCCTACAAATTCGAAATATATTGTCTTTTTAATATTTAAAATTTTCGAAATATATTTTCTGCCTATATATTTAAAAAATTCAGAAAACTCAATTTTTAATGTATGAATATTCAATTTTTTTATATTATCTATATATTTTTGATTTTTTTATATTCGTATATATTTTCGTATTTTTTCAGTATTAATTCCTTGAATTGTATTATATTTATAGAATTAGATGTTTACAAATTTGAATTAAAGTTAATATATCAATTTCAATCTATTATCAAAATTTTATTTTTTATTAAAAGTGTGTATATTTCATTTTTTTTAATTTGAATGTATTATGAATTTATATATACATTTTTTTATAAATATAAAATTTATCTATATAACATATTTTCTTCCACCAAATTCGAAAATTAATTTTAAATTAAGCCAATCAATCACGATCCATTAATTAGTGATAAATATCATGTTTTTATGTAATGCTTTGATTTTATTTAAGGGGAAATATGGGATAACCCCCTAGTTTTGAAAATATATAGGGATAGGTCCTATGTATTTTTCTTGTCTAGTCAAAAACCCAAATTCTAAACTTAATTTGATAGACCCCCCTAGGCAAATTAAAATACCCATTTTGACCTTTTAGTTATAATTTAAAACCCTAACCCCTAATCTTTTTCTCCCACCCCCTTCCCCTTTATTTTGTGCCGTCATTTCCCCTCACACACTCTCTCTCTTCTCTTTCTTTCTCCCTCTTCATTTCTCTCTCTAACTCTCTCTCTCTCTCTTCTCTTTCTTTCTCACTCTTCATCTCACTCTCTGTGGCTACCCACGACCCTCCACCGTCGCGGCTAGCTCCCCCACCTTCTTACGCCGCCGTCGTCGCTGCTCCTCTCACCTCCATGCGTTGTCGCTGCTCCACCACTGCCTTGCGCCGCTGCTCCGCCGCCCCTTGCGTCGTTGCTCCTCCCACCGCCTTGAACTCGATACTAAACCATTCACTTCATTTTTTTAAGTTATTTTTTTAATTTATGAATGTCCATCCATTTTTAATTTATTTTTTAAGATCTGAATTCTTTTCACTATTTCACCTTATTTTATTGTTTTTCTTTTATGAAAATCAACTAAGTTCGAAAATTTTAAAGTGTGATCCGACGATGTGTAGTCAGATCTAGAATTTCAGATCTGGAATTGGTGGTGTTCGATTTGTATATATTTACTGCATTTACCAAAAATAAAAACACAGATCTACTATGTTTTTGAAGATATGTGAACAATTAATATTAAAATATTTTTCGTTGGATTAATTTGATTTTTTATTATAATTCATATGTAATTTATTTTTTGTATTTATTTATAGATGATTCGAAATGCCTAAAGTGTGAGCTTTGTTTGTCTACAATGAAAATTTAACCAAAAGTGGTTACTTACATTGGTGATTTGAGTCAGGTGAATATACACTTATATTTAGTCATATCTACAGTCATATATAGTCAGTCACATGTAGTCATGTATAGTCATGACTACATGTAACTATACATGACTAGTTATAGGATTTGTAGTATAATATAGTCAATTGTAGTTGATTTTAGTTCAGTAAATTTATCAACAAAAACAATCATGTTTTTTTTTTGTATTTTTCATGTAATTTGGTTTTTTTATTATAAATTATATGTATTTTTTTTGTATTTATTTGAAGATGATTTGAAATGCCTAATGTGTGAGAGCTTTGTTTGTCTGTAATAGAAATTTAACCAGTAGTGGTTACTAAAATGGTTAATTTGAGTCAGATGAATATACAGTTATATTTAGTCATATACAGCCATATATAGTCAGTCACATGTAGTCATGTATAGTCATGACTACATGTAGTTATACATGACTGTATATTGGACTTGTAGTATACTATAGTCATTTGTAGTCGATTTTAGTTCAGTAAATTTATCAACAAAAAAATCATGTTTTTTTTGTATTTTTCATGTAATCTAACTCACATGTTCCATTTTGCTATTTAACTCGTATTTTTTTGTCGCAGGTTTTGCTTTTATTATAGTTTTATGTCATGCGGAGAATAAAATTCGATGAAGTGCCTTTGTGAAGTTGGATTCATGCTACAGTACTCCAAACTTATGCCGCTTATATAACTATAGATAATTGTATATAACTATAGTCACGTGTAGTAACATATATTTATATGTATGTGTGTTTTTTAATGTATAGTAATGCGTGTTCATGTTTTGAAGATTATATGCATGTGATTGTGTTTTTTCATTTTTTTTTGGGTTAGTTAATTTATAATATCAAGATTAAATTGTGAATTTTGTTGTTGGTTTAGATTAATTTTGGGGTAAAAAGACAGTATATGATTACATATAACTATACATGACTGTGGTATACTGTAGTCATATATAGTCAATTCAGTACAATAGATTTATTGAAAAAAATTAAAATATTAAAAATTAAAAAATTAAAAAAAAAATTAAAATTTTAAAAAATTAAAAAAATTAAAAATATTTTAAAATTTTAAAAAATTAAAAAAAAAATAAAAAAAAAATTAAAAAAAATTAAAAAATTAAAAAAATAAAAATACGATATATATAAAAAATAATAATAAAATAAGACTTTATATTTTTTATTAAAATAATCTATAAAAATGATAAATGCTGGCCCAAAATGCTAAATGAAGTTCAACATTATGCTGAATGTAGGGGCGGAAATACTGAATGCAGTTGGGCGAAAATTGCACTTAAGGGCACAATAGTACTTTTGCATCTCCAGGGGCTATCTCAAAGAAAGAATTTTAGGGGTGGACATATCCCTATATATTTTCCATTCTAGGGGTGTATATCAAATGCACCCAATATATGAAGACAAAAGCCACAATTAAGGATTGTCATCTCTAATTTTTATCCCACAATTTTCATTTAATTTTAACTTGGCATCATAATTTCTTTTAATTGTATTTATATACTTTTTTGTCCAAGTTTTCATTTTATATATGCAGTTTTTTTTAATATATGCGTATCCACGTATACGCTATACATTTTTTTTTTTGAGAAAAGTAGACTTATAATTGAATAATAGTTTTTTTTTTCTATTTCATTTTAACATTTTAATTTATGACTCAAAAAGGAAAGATTTCAAATTTTTTTACCTATACACATAATTGATTCCTATAGCCAATAACCAAAAAATCACTTTCTATAGCCAATAATTTATATCCAGTTTTTTAAATTAAGAATTTGAATTATTATGTTAATAAACCAACATTTTCAATATAATATACCAATCACGATTTTTGATTGATTTTTTACTACAATCAATCATCAATCAGTCCATAAATTTGAGCTGTTAATTCCCAAATTATGTTAAATTGTTAATATCAATTTATAATTTAATTGCCTAACATGTATAAATCTAAAAAGATATTTTTACACCACATCTAAAAAAACACTATTAATACTCCATTATTTTCACTCATATTTTTATATCGCCGGCTCATAACCAATCATTTTTTTTTTGTTTGCTTTGTTTTCATGATTTATTCCCCTGTTTTTTACTCAATCAAATTTTTATTTGTTCATCCTAAGAACATTAATTGGAGTTCGATGTTATTTCTTTTTTCTAGATATTAATTTTCATTATTTGTTGTTATTTTTTTCCATTTATTCTTCTAAATTTGTTTCCATTTCATTATGTCTTTCTTATTTTTCGTAAAATACGTATTGTGGTTTGTAAATATTATAATATTCCGTTATTATTTTTATTGTTATTTATTGTGATTAGTTATTATTTTTATTTTTATGTTATTATTGATATTTTTCTTCATTGTTATATCATTTTTATTATTGTTGATATTCATTTTTCATAGTTAATCTTTGTTATTCTTTTTTCATTTCTTCTTTTGTTTTTTTCATAATCTCAACAAGGTGTGTAATATACCACAAAACTAATCATTAATAACTCGACAATGAGTTGGTTTACATCGACAATGCTATATCCAGACAAGAAGATTATTCAATTGAAAAGTGTGGTAGGATTCAAAATGTGTATGCATTATATTGAGCTTTGTAGTGGGTTTTTCACATAGGTCGGGTTTAGGTAATTTCAAATGTTTATACTTATATCAAGCATTGGAATTTAAACCTTTTATGTCGTATGCAAATTTCTCTTTTGGCGATACAAGATGCATCGTAAACATGCAATTTTGTATATAAGTTTCCAACTCTATTATTATATAAATTTTCGGTTATGAATAATCAATTATCGTAAAGTTTTTGACATGATTTCAAAAAATATTATATTTTTCGTCAATTATTATGTAAATATATTATTGTATTTATTTGTTCCATATTTGTCTTTGTTAATGATTAACTAATAATCTAATATCGACACTTATCAAATTTCTTTATTAAATGATTATTTTCTAATATCGACACTTATCCATATTTGTATTTGTATTCGGCTAAAAGTTTAACGATCGAATGTATATTAAATGATTATTCTCTTATCAACATGTAATTTACTTAATTATCATGTACACCTCAAGTATAAAACTTTTATCCCTCAATCATGATTGAGATAATTCTATCATTTTTACGATTTAATGCATGTGCATTGCATGAGTGGCGGTATGAGTATCATTACAATTAGTATTTGTATCTTTATCAGTATATGTGTTACTATGAGTATACGTATCAGTATTTGCATCAGTATTTGCATCAGTATAATTATTATTATTAGTAGTATTAGTATTAGTATTAGTATTAGTATATATCAAATATTCAAAGTTTTCGTTCGATTATTTTATCTAAAACATATTTTTCATTTTTTATATTACTGTTATCCATCTCATTAACATCCTTTTTTTATTTTAAAAGGTGTTTGATTTATCCCATGGGCATATTTTAGTCATTAAAAAATTGTACTTAGAATTGATCCTCGTGCATCGCACGGGTGAGTTACTAGTTTTGTATTGAAAAGGCAAGTTGGCTAGCATAATTAACATTTACGGTCATATTACTTGTATCATTGTCACCACCTTCAAAAGTCGCACTCGCCACCTGTCAATCTTTGGTCGAGAATTCGGTGAATCCAAACAGGACACGTGTTTTCTTCCAAACATTCGAATCCCACTCATTGGAGGTCCATCATCGTATCTCTTGATCCAATAGTTAACGTTTTATTTCATATACTGTGTCTCGTAAAATTAACAAGTTATTGAATTGAGTTATATGTTGTGTTCAGTGATTTGTTTCAATGATCAATACTTATTTGGTCATCAACAATGAATCTTTTTACACGTGTACCTTTATGGTGTCAAATTAAATGTAATTTTCTAGATTATATGAATAATTCTCAAGTTTGTAATTACCAAAACATAAAAGGGGGTTTTGTAGTTTGACTTTACCTCAAGAGTGAACGTGTAAGAAGAGTTCATAATTGTTGAGTATCAGTACTTTGATCATTGAAATTCTAAGTTAGACATATAAAATAAAAATGGAAAAAAAGTAATTGCATTTTATTAAAATTGAAATAGTGTTATTACAATAGTTGTTTAATTAATTTTATATATTATGCCATTCATATTTCTTGACGAGAGCCTTGGGAGGGTAGGAATCAGAGTAATAAGCTCCATCGGGTTTAAGAGCAAAATAGCACGTAGCGCCGCGACAAGTTTCACTGAATTCGTCAAAGACATGTGCAGTAAGCCCCTTGAACTCGCCCCAATATAAACGGCAAAATGAAATGGTTTTATCACCACAAAATGAGTAGACATACTCCTTGTTAGGAGCAATTGTCGTAAGCCCTGGATCCGTATCATTAACCAGGCACGATGTAACGGTTCCACGGGGTAGTTCGGGAAGAAAGTTGGCTATACGAACTCGGTGGCATTGGGAATTCACAAGTGTTGCCGCAAACACAAGGATAAGAAATGTTGCGCGTCATCATCATCATCATTTTTCTTTTTCTTTTTCTTTTTTTCTTAAGTCTTTGCCGATGATGATTTGTGATGTGTTTATGTTTAGGGGATTTATAGGGTGGAAATCATAGAATATTTGTGGTGATTTGATGGATGGATCGATAGGATATTTCGTTTCATTGTATTCACTTTCAAATATTTTGTTTACTTGTATCCATCCCTAACTTTAGTTAAATAAATCAATGAAATAAACAAGTTTTTATTCCCCCCTTCTTCCCATTCCCGGATTATTAAGTATGTATTTATAACTTGAATATTTTGCAGATTTCATTGAGAATCAAGGCATTTGATTGATTGATTCTTTGAAGAATATATACATACCATCATTACTATATTAATTGATTAATCATCTATGTATGGTATGATTGCAGATATCGAGAAGCAAGATATGATTCATTGAAATAATTATGTGCTATAATTGAAAATTAGTCATTGTGAACATAATAAATTAGTATTTTGGATAAATATTTGACCCAAGTTAAAACTACATAAATCTCTGAGTCAACTAGGTACTATCATATGTGCAGTTTTCACAACCAGAAACCTGTGGCCAGATAAATCTAAGTTGGATAGCAAAAGCCAACCAACACATTGATCCAACTCACAGCAAATCATATGATGAATCGAAAAGCGTGTTATCTGAGATGGAAACAATTCCATCATTATCATGAGAAGCACACACCAATCAGATGTACAATTACACAGATTTTTACAGTTCAAACTTCAACTTAGACGAAACAACAAACTAATTACTGTGCAGACTATTCGTTCCCATCTAGTTTAATACCATATCAAATATACAGCCCCGTTTTGTAAATGAAACAAAAAAGAAAATAACTAATTAAAGCCTTGTAAACTTAGCTTTCTTTGCCTTCAATTCCTGGCTCCTTCCACGTATCCCATGGTCACAAATCATAACAAAAGTGGAAGCCATTTCTCAAATATTTGCCCGTCAATTAAAAATACTCCAAAAACTTGCGAGATGTACAAAATTAATAACATATATGTTATATCTGCCAAAGCTTTTGCGGTCTCAGCAAATCCTGGGTAGGCTTTAGTTAAGCGAACATCAGGTTTGAACTAGTTTTGCCAATATAACCATGTCCAAGATTTTGACATCAAGTGTATCATCGACTTTCACAATTCCATCGGTGCCATCAATACCAATAAGCTTACCAGTGGACCCACGATACTGACCACCCATAATCTTAATCTTATCTGCCTTTCTTGGAGCCACTACCTCGATTTCGCTAGCAAGTGAAGTGATTATTTCACCATTCCCACTTGATCCGAGAGCTATCTTGCACGAACCATCCTGAAAAACAATAAACTGATACCATTAGCAGCTATCATTTTTTACAAGTTAGCCTCCCATATGCTAGGTTGTGACATAAATCAAAATTAGCATTCAGCTCATAAACATGATTACTGGCAACTGAGTCTAAGAACATTTATCTTAATGTTACCAACTAACACGCTATAATCGCCTCTTGAAGAGAACACACACCCTTTATTCTATTGAGAAAACCATGAATAGTTACTATATTACGATGAAACGTTATCCAGAGCAATTTTAATTCATTAAACAATAACGGTTAAGTCATTAAACAAAGACAACCAGTTAGGGAATGAACCAGACATGCATACTAGATAGGGTATTATCATGTCTAACTGGGCCCAGATTACTTCCTCTCACAGTAAATATTAGATAATTAACATCTACGGTCATATGACTTGTATCATGTTGACAGACTAACTGGATGGCACACTTTGTCTAAACGTGCATACTAGATGCGGTATTATCATGTCTAAGTGAAGTCATTAACATTCATTATTTTATAAAACAACACAGCCCCCATTCCCAATTTTAACAAATAGTATTTGTAACATTGAGAGGATCAAAAGAAAAGATACCGGAAGAATTTCTCTTATCACTCCCTTAGAACTGTCTTCACCAGACCTACGAACATTGACCAAAATATCTGGCAGGAACCAAGGGCCTTCATTGTCAGCACCTGCAAGCAATTTCCGAATTTTATAACGTAATACCATGTCATCAACTTAACAGAATTTTGGATAAAGGTTCCAAAAGAAATGTGCTAAATTGAAGGTAGAATTACAGACCTCCTACGGGTGACATCATATCTAAACCACCACTTCCGGGTGTCATTGGTTGCCCACCAGGTGTACCAGGTAAATATGCCGAACTTGGGGTCATTGGTGGCTGCCCACCAGGAGTAGAGGGCAAGTATGGGCTTGGAGCATTTGCTGAAAACATGAAGTGTTATATGTAAAAATCTAATATCTAGAGTACTGTATGATTGTAATACAATGAGATTGTAAGACAATGAGGGTATAATCCAATTACCATAGGCAGAACTACTATCCCTTGGCGTGCCTGCATCGTTGTAACTGCTACTTGGAGTACTTGTCCAACCAGAACCAGGTGTAGGAGCTTCATATGCTCTCCTAGAAGGACTTCCGGGCTGAAAATAGAAGTGATTTATGAAGACTACACAAATAAAAAACTAGCGGACTTCAGAAAATCCAACTTGAAAAAAACGTTTTTGAGGGATTCTACCATTGATTAATAGTAGGACTGGATAGCTTTACAAGACTTCATGTAGGAGGAGAGTATATAAACACACAATAAAAGGAAGACCCTAAACTAAAATTCAAACAAGTTACCTGATATTGTGGACTAGTTCCCCAAGAACCAGGATTCCCATCTTCCCAATTATCCCTGGCATTTCATTATTGCAGTTCAATAAACATCAAATCAACAGCATGGACAGTTCAAATTATAATAAAAATGCGTACATCATAAAAGTTATAAAATTAAAATATTAAATAATTTGATGTATTTGTCGAGTTCAAAGAACCACCCTCAAGCTGTAACATTTAACTAAAGGCTAAAGCTTTAAAGATTTATAGATGAGCATAGCAATTTAATCACAAGAGCTGACTCCTTAAATCAGATGCAAAAACTTGGAGGGGGGAAAAAGGATGATGATTATCATAGTTCTTGTTTTTTGAAGTGCACAATCAACTCAGATAAAAATCCAAATTCACATATAAAAATGTTAACAGATATGCATTTTCAATACGAAAACATACCTTGCAGGACTCATGGGCGTATAAGGGTTCCATGCACGGTCACGCATAGGCGTCCTCATACCATCAAGAGAAGGAGCTACTGTGAAAAGGTCGAAAGTCAAAAGATATCAAATGATCACGACCATATCAAAACAGTGCAGTGAGATAAACTGATGCGGGGTATCCAGAACATACCTCCAGAATCTCTCATGGGAGTCATAAATGGATGCATTGGAGTTCGAGAAGGATGCATAGGGGTTTCACTTCCCATACCATATCTGGATGGTTCCCTGGTCAGAAAGATGAAATCAGAAACAATAAAATCCAAAGGCAAAAAACAAATTAGCTAAAGCCTACCTAGACGGCGTAGTAACATTGGCATTATCCGAAATATAACTGCGATCAACTGAACAAGGTTGAAAGAAGAATATTAAGTGGAGAACAAGCAATATCAGAAAGAACATTTGGCCACATAAAAGAGAACTTGCCTGCTACCACCTTCATTTGTGATTCTAATTCAACCCGGACTGTGGTACCTTTGACATCTACCACGCGTCCCTTGCATCCCTTATAATGGCCAAGACGAATTTTAACAGCAGCTCCAATTAAAGAATCATGACCTCTTCCCCCTCTTCCACCTCCGTGCCTCCCTCCAACTGTCCAATCCAAGTGAAAAATATAACGAAAGATGCAAGAAAATATAATATATAATCACAACAAAAATATCACCCAACTAATTAAGTGAGAAGCAATTTGGGACCTTTGGACCACTGAGGATACAGATACTGACACAAACAAAGGCAAAAGCAGTTCAATTATATCCAGAATTTACTTACAATTCATAGGACCGCCTCTTGGCGGTCTCATGGGAGATTGAGGACGAGGTGGAGTTCTGAGATGGGCAAATCTTGATGGCGTTGTGTTACCCTACAGAAAAAAGCAATTTAGATCAATGTAACCAAGTAAACACTTCAAAAAACCAAGAATGAAAACTTGAAAAAATAAAATTTAGCCATACATTCCGATCACCGTTTGCGCGAGATCCACCCACCATCATACAACACTCAGATTTAACACAAATAAACCCAGCATGCTCAAGGTGATGACGATCATAAATAAATAGGATTCCTTTGAAAATATGTTCAACAGGACCTTGTTTCCCCTGACATAATGAAAGATAATGGAGTCAGAAATTACATCAACAGAACCAGTAGATCATTTATTCATACCACTACAAAAGAATCACAGATTCAGAGCTATAAATAGAGTTTGAGAACCGCACCCTACACGGACCCTCGAGAATCTTTACAACATCTTTTACGGATAATGTATTCTTGTAGCGATCTTTTGCAAAAATCTTCTTATCGATCTTGTATTTAATCTCTCTTAACCTCACAAGAGCAACATCAGGCCTCTCCGGCACACCCTTAAGGACCTGAGTAGCCACCATAAAGCAATTTCAGAATCACAAACCAATAATCTTTGCCGGCTTCTATTTATCTTTCTAACCTGGAAAGCTTCACTCTCGACACGTATAATCACACCAAAACTATTGTCACTGCATTATGAACATATTCAATTTAAAAATATGAAAAGTGAGATTGGAAAAAAGAGATCTACATAAAAGGGAAAAACTTACTCGAGTAACACAAGGTCATGAAGTTCATAATCACCAATCCTAGTAACACCTGACGTCACTTCAGAGCTTTCCACAACATTGTCCGCAAAGACACGGATCTGTGTAAAGAAAAAATAGTAACAGAATTAACACTTCTACAAAAAAAAAATGAATACCTGAAGTTAAGAAGATTACATACAAGCTCCTTGGTTGTATCTGAAACTAAGTTCACCACGTGAACTTCAACTGAAACCACCATACCAGTTGCACCTTCTGTAGCGCCAGATACAACCTTTACATGATTCCCAGGTTCAAAGTACTTGCAAAGCTCTTTGTCATTGATAGCAAGAGTTTTCTGAAAATTAGAACATCAAATATGGTTATTCTCTTAACAGGATGTCCATTCAAACATAAAATATATGAGATATCGCATAGATAAGCCAAATTCCGTTTTACTCACAGGAAGGCCTTTTTCATTTGGCTTAATATGCACAGTATCTTCCTCAACTTTTTCCACCAACCCTTTCAAGTTTCTAAGATCCCCCTTCACAACTATAACCCGATCACCTTTCATGAAATGACCTTTCTTTCTGTTTGCGAAGAGCGTTGACAAATTTGATGTGTCCCCATCGCCATTTTCACCAGTTTTCCTAAATTTCTCGAGTTCATCAAAAGTTGGTTGCACATTCAGAGTTCTGAGCGATTTCAGTGACACGTTTTTATATAAGAAACCATCCTTGAACATCATCCCCTCAATTTTTTCGAAGTAATCACCAGAACTTGGATCTCGTCTACGCTCTACTCGAATATTTAGCTCCCTGACAAAAGAATGAAAAAAATCATACGACATGGGGACTTAAGTAAAGTAAAATGTAGGAGAGATAGATAGAGAGAGAAAATAGAACAATCATACCTAGCTTCATCTATATTCATAAATCGTGCAGGTGGAACATATGCCTTCTTCTTTGGAACTTCCCTCCCTTCCTGAAACAAAGCCAACAAGGTTTATCACCACAAAGGTCATATGCAAAACTCATATGATCAGCTAATTGGTATCATCTGCATTTCTCATTACAGAATTTATAAATTCAATAAATGCAATCTCATTTCAGAATAACATTTCTAACAATGGGATTTTAATAATTACATATACGAATAGAATAGAGAAAAAACACAATTCGTGCTCAGGATGGTCAAGATTAAAAATGCTTATTAAAACATATTACAAATACAAACCAATTTGTTAGCAAGGGCCTGCAAGTCAATCCTCGGGATTAATTTCACTGTTGCCCTCAGCCGAACATTGTCAACATCTACAACCTAGGATTTACAAAAGAAAGAAAAAATCAGACATAAGAACTGACATAACATAAGGGTGAAATGAAAGAAGTACCCGGGGAAAAACATACCTTTGCAAGATCCCCTTTATATGTACCAATTTTCATTCGAACCCAGGTATCCCTGGAAATATCGATTGCCTTGCTTTCAACTGAGAGAACATCAGTCATCTCCTTGATTGGGACAAGCATTATTTTGCTTGGATATATATTGCGCAAACCCTTAATAGCCTGTAGGAGAACATTATCAACGAATTTCGCATTTATACAGCAGTCAATCAACAAATAGAATTATGTATAATGACATCATCAAGAAGTTGAAGAAGTAAAGGATTAGAAAAAAGAATTAACTGTTGCGTACCTCCCTCACATGGGCCTCTTTATCTGCTTCTATGTATATATAGTTTTTGAGATGATCAAGTGCTACGACAGATCTAATTTGTAACTCAGGTCCCTTATCAATACACTTCTGCAGAAGACAAACTGCTACCTCCCTTTCACGGCCAATCTATGTAGAGAAAAAAGTGGATCAAACTAATTTGTATTTGTTGACTTTTTTTAATTTAATTAAACTACATTAAAGCATATCCTATATCATACCGCACATTTCACCATCCATAATTTAGGATCCCTAATCGAAGGCAGTAGAGCTTGCTGCTCAACATCCGTTGCCTCCTCATCATACTCAACATTAAGGCTCTTAGCGTACCTCTCCTGAATTCTTCTCTCAATCTCCTCAACATCCTCTTGCTCATCCTCACGAGAAAGCAACGGACGACGATGAATTCTTCTATCATCCTCGTCAGGTATATCAGCCCCAGGATCAATAAAATCTATATATTGAGATCCCATACCATCAGACTAACAGGGGATAATAGCAAATTTGAACTAGTGAAACCATCTATTCAGCATAAGAAATTAAAAAACACAATGAACATTAATGAAATATTTGCAGTTATTTCAAATACCGAGTAAGACATTACAAAAACCCAAACACATAACAGAATCTGACTAGGACATATATTACTAACACTATCACATCATGTTTATTAACTCTGAACTGGGAAAGAGTTTATTTAATCTGAACAGTCATAAACTTGGTAACCAATTCACACGCTACCAAGCCTAGCATCTTAATAAGTCATACTCAAACTACAAGGAAAGCCTAGTCATTCAGCATAAGTACCAATATAATCCAGAGAACACCCACCGACATGATTCAGTTCTTTATTTGTACAAATTCTAACTAACTAAAATATCTAGAGTCTGACTTTTACGCAATTCCAAACTCCGAAATTTATAAACTACCTAGGGAAATATCGCTGACATGGATAATGCTCTAGTACAAGACTAAACCCAAACAGACCAACATTCACACCCAAAAGCAATTATCAAATTCATCATGTTTGAAATATCAAGCATTTAATCTGCAACACATTTCCTTTTCGGTCAATTGCGCCAACAAACTGTCTATTATTCTCTCTTTCTCCCTCTGACAGGAGTCGCTGAACTTCTTGTATTGCACCAAACGGTATCCAATCTTAAATGTCCAGACAAAAATGTAAAATCCTATCATTCTAAACACAAATATATGTTAAGTGAAGCTTCAATTATTCAATTCAAACATGTAAAAAGTGAAAAGGAGATCTCAAAAGTCACAAAAAAATAAAGAGAAGCATTAAAAACTAATCTACCAAGGTCATTTTCTCTTTCAGCAAGAAAAATAATTGAAGAGGCTATAAATCTTACCAAAAATTAGTGAATACACAAATTTAATCATTACGCACTTTGCTGCTAAATTAAGTAAAATCACCAACAGAAAAGAACAATAGAATCGTTCTACAGTCCAAACATCTCAGCTTCAACCAACCATGATATGTAAGCAATTATTCATTTTAAGACAATTCGAAGGAAATAAACTCGTCGCATCTCAAAAGGCAAAGGTTTCTTCTGCCATTTAACTCAACTTCACACCCTAAAATCTTTCAGATTAAACCCTAAATATTTAAATTCAGAAAGCTCAACTAGTAAGAGTGTAAATCCCTACATGAAGCTCCTCATAATTTCCACTATCACATTAAATAAGAAACAAAAATCATTGATCGGTGTTAAATTTGTTATGAAAAATGATAGAAGGCAGAAAGATCGGTCTTTTCACAACCTCTTTTAACTTGACCTAATAAATGGCGTCACAACACCGCACAACCGGTATCAAACCCGGAACCTCCCATCACAAGAATGGGAGTGGTACCACTCAACCGTAACATTGATATCCGGTTCTTCCCAATTTAAAGTCTCTCCTCTTATTTATCTTCCATTTTTTTCCAATTGACAGTCACAGTAGGGGCAAATTTACTCAAAATTCAATTATGGACGAAGTATACGATGAAGAAAATAAATTCCCAGAGAAAAGAACCCTAACCGTCATCCCCATCCTCGTCCTCCTCTTCGTCATCGGTATCCACCTGCGCCTCCTCATCGAAAAACCCCGAAGCAGCCTTCCTGTGCCGCTTGGCTCCACCACCACGGCTACCAGCTCCACCTCCACCGTAATCCTCGTCATCGTCGTCGTCTTCCTCCTCGTCCTCCTCCTCCGCATAATCATCTATAAATTCCGATCTACCCCTCTTGCGTTTCGTCTTCCCGCCGTCGTCGTAGTCATCCGCCTCCTCATCCTCTTCATCAACGGCGTCGTACTCCTCCTCTTCGTCCTGCTCCAGCTCGTCGTCCTCGTATTCGTCCCTCCGCCGCGGCATCGCGATTCAAAATTAGGTTTCCTCCCGACCGAATCGAAGATTCTGCAAATTAGGCTCCAGTAGTGTGTTGAGAGACGTACTGTAACTTCCACAGAGTGTAAGACAGTGTATCTGTGAGCGAGAGAGAAAAAGCCCTAACTGAAAGAACAAAATTAGCCAAGGGGAGAAGAGACAGAAATCGAGCATTTTTGATAGATAGAAGAAAGAAGAAATGCGGTGCAGGAATTTGGGCTTTGGGCTTTGGGCTTTGGGCTTTGGGCTTCGGGCTCTGGACTTTGAATTTTGGGCCTAATATCAATATGGGCTTTTGAACGCTGCCACACTGAGAGATGTCCAATTGGGTAAATTTATTAAAAAAATTAAAACTAAATGCAATAAATACTATACTACACATTTAATTGATATACTTTTTCTTGTAATAAATATTTTCTTATTTTAAAATTGTCGGGACAAATTTACTGCATAAATTAACACTAGGAACAATATAGTTTTTTCAAGTCTTTAATTAATAAAAATCGATGGATTAAAATTATTTATTTCAATACCGCATACTACAAGCACTTTCAATCCATACAACAATTATTACATAACATAACTAAAAGTTTTTTCTTACTCTGCAGTCTGCACTCTGCAGATAGAGTAAAAACACTAATAAAAACAAAACAATACTAAAAATAGTAAGGCCAATAAAAGGTGGTCTGATATCAGCCTAGAGCCCGTTGAAGTGAATGGGGGGCAAATCTGACTTGGATTCACAGTTTCGCAGACTTGCCGTATTTCTCCCTCGGTTCCCGTATTGACGTCGATTCTACCCATTTTGATCATAGCCACCGCAAAATCCTCTGCAAATGAGGATTTGTCGACACTGTAGAAATCGACAACGGATTTGGTGATGTTGTTGTCGTACAGTATGGAATCTGAGGGCAGGACGGAGAGCCCATTCTTAATGTTGATCAAGCTCTGGACGTCGAATCTTTCTCCAGTCACTTGATCGAGAAGTAGTCGATCCATTGGACTTCCGTCCTTTGGGCACTGGCGCTCTAGTGAAGGTAGCAGAGCGGGGCTAATTGTTGGATCGGATGTATTTGTACCCATGAAGGCGTACAGCCTGTCTCTGACGAAAAAACAGGCTGTAGTACCGATCGTATGTGCTCCCCCTGATGAAGAAAAAAAAAAAAAAAACCGTTATTTTAGATTTTATTGAAAAGTGACTCGAATAAACTAAGCTAATATGTTATTTAAATTATATATTATTAAAAGACTACTTACCACTTAGCAAGACGAGATCGGCTTCGGTGAGTCCTTTCTCGAAGAACTTTAACCGAAGCGTGTGGACGGAATCGTGAAATTGTGGCATGCGCCATGCCATATTTGCACTGGAAAGCCTACCGTCTCTTCTACCGGTCTCGACCTCATAAGTCGGACCTCCGGCCTTAACACGTGTTGCCAAAAGAGAAAAACAAAAAAATCAGCCAAAAGACAAATAAATTAAAACACAAACATCGATTAAGCAAAGGGCGACGTTTTATTAGAGTTAAGTTGGACTTGGACTGAAACTGGGCTGTAAGAAGTTCGGCCGATTTTTAATATATGACATAGGCCCATAATTAAGTGGGCTGGGCTGACTTTGAGTAACAAGTTAGGCCAGTTTAATATATTAAATAGGCCCATAAACAGGTCCAGTTTTTCTTAAAAATTATAATTGTAGCAGATTTAATGAAAAATACTAATTTCTTATAGTGTAAAATAATCCATATTTTCTTAAAAAATATCTTAGTGAATTTAAAAGTAATAATATTATATTTAGCATCAATATAGTGTAATATACTATATATTAGTCTTTTTGGTATGCAAGTTTACATCATATAAAATTTTGAGCAGATATAAAATTTAATTGAGTTAAAAAACAAATATATTTTATTTTCTTGAGTAAATATAAAAACCAAATTTAGGCTATTTTTTTACGGTTGTATGATTGTATCCACTTGAATTATAAAAACCAAGTTAGGCCAGTTTAATATATGAAATAGGCCAGTTTAGTTTCACATATTTTAGATATATGAAATAGGCCCATAAAAAGGTCCAGTTTTTCTTAAAAATTATAACTGTAACAGATTTAATGAAAAATACTAATTTCTTATAATGTAAAATAATCCATATTTTCTTAAAAAATATCTTAGTGAATATAAAAGTAATATTTTATTTAGTATCAATATAGTATAACATACTATATATTGGTCTTATTGGTATCCCAATTTACATCAACATATATTTTTGTGCAGCGATAAAATTTAATTGAGTAATAAAATGTATATATTTTATTTTCTTGAGTAAATATAAAAACCAAGTTTAGGCTATTTTTTAGGGTTGTATTCACTTGAATTATTTGTTTCAAGTGATATTTTCCGATTAAGTTTTGCTAGAAAATTATACATAAATAAATTAAACACTTCAAAACTAAAACGATTCGTGTACGTACCAAGGCGACGGCATCCCTAGCGGCAATCGCCACGATATCAGCGCACGACACGACCCCCGGGCACTGAGCTTCGATTGCCGCTTTCGCTTTCGCGATCACGTCGAACCCCATTACCCCTTGGTGTGCGGATGCACTAATTTCAGCATCCTGTACGCCGGTTGTAATCAGTATGGATCCATCACAGCCCTACAGAAACAATAAAAGGTTAAAACATACAAATAATTAAAAAAAAAAAAAAAAAAAAGGTAAGATAGGAATTATATTACACCTCCACGAAGCAGTCGTGGAAATGAAGGCGGAGCAGAATCGGGGCAACCCTAGGGTTGACTACCGCAGCGTCCACCACAGCAGCCTCGACGGTCGCCTCCGCGAATGGACACTTGTCGGAGTAGAAGCCAACTTGAAGTTCGCTTCCTACTGAAATAAAATGGTGGTGAAAAATAATTATGACAAAAAAAATTGCTTTTGGATCCATTTAATTTGAGGAATTAGGTGAAAGAAATTAAAGTTATGAACTTTGATGAAGCAGTGAGGGAAGAATAAGACATAACATGCATATCTATATATAGTTGTTAATTTGATGAATTGGCGTTTATTTTACACTTTTTTTAATAAAAAAAATGTAAGTTTATACGTGAAAAAAAGGAAAAGGTGGCTGTTATACGCATACGCAAAACCTTAAAATAGAATGAATTCACCATAAGGATTAAGTACGTGCATGCATGCATTCCCTCAAAAATAGAAAAAGAAAGAAAGTATCCAAAGTATTGAAATAGAATGAATTCACCATAAGTGTTAAGTACGTGCATGCATGCAAGCCCTCAAAAATAGAAAAAGAAAGAAAGTATCCAAAATATTGAAATAGAATGAAATCAGATGGACCACTTAATAATTAATTAAAATGGGGTTTTCCATACTTGAACCCATGCTCATTTAATGAGTTTACTGTAACTTACAAGTATCCAAAGCATTAGAAGAAAATATTCGAATAAATTGCTTTTAAAAAAACATTAATTAGGATTAAAATACTGGTTTAATTATGAATTATTAATTTCTAGAAATATTTTTTACATGAAATTATATTTTGTCCATTTGCTTGATTTTGTGTTATAGGACAAAAGAACTATATATATACAAAAGTTTCCAAAAATATTTGAATAATTTGCTTTAAAATAACAATAATTAGGATAATAGTGGTATTTAGAGAAATATTCGTTTCTTGTAAATAATAGTTACATGAAAACATATTATATATATATACATATATATATGTCTATTTGCTTGATTCTGTGTTATTCGACAAAAGAACTATATATAGAAAAATTTGCTATAATCATCTATATATCTTATTTGGTAATAAGAATTACTTCGATCCTACGTAGTGCAGTGAATTTTACACATGCATGCATGTGCAGTACCTTTCCCACCCCACCTGTCACCTTTTTTGTTTTATTATTATTTGGGGGTGAATTACAATCCACCTTACGGTATTTGTTTTATTATTATTTGGGGTTGAATTACAATCAACCTTACGGTATGGCCAAATTACGAAAATCCTTTTTCTGTTTAGTAATTAAAATTACTCATTAACTATAAATTTTCTTACACGTACACCTTTGTGGTTTTAAATCTAGTGGAATCTTCGAGATTGTATGGATATTATCACTTTTGTACCCGTTTTATCTCATTTGAACTCCACATTTTGAAGCAAGATGATCATAATATGTGTTTTTTTGGCTTGTATATATCAGATTGTGGTGCATCAGAAACTATATTTTTCACAAAACGAGTACAAACTAGAGCACATTCCACTAAATCTAGATGATTATGTTGAATTTGACACCATAAGGGTGGATGTGTAAGAAAAAATCATAATTGGGGATAGATGTAATTATCCAAACAATAAGTTTTTTTTGTAAATTAACCATACCTCAGGATGGTTGTAATTTGCCCCTTTTATTATTTTTTTTTTTTTTTTTTCTTGTTAAAACTTTAAAGGGCCTAAGAAGGCCAAACCGAAACTGCTTGGTCCAAAAAAAAATGAACTAAAAAAGATCCACAATTAATTCTAGTCCAATAATATTTCTTTCATTGCTCAATTTCAGTATAGATTTCTCAATTACAATATAGATTGCTCAATTTAATAAAAAATAGTATAAGTTTACACGTGTAAAGTTAATTATGTTTTTTTGTGCAAATTGCCATGCATGCGTGGGCGTCCCTACGTACGTGTGAAATTTACAAAAATAAATCTGGAGTTCATGCAAAAATGATTGAAAATCAATGTCTCCCCTAATTAATAATTCTGTTTTTTTCTCAATTTAGGTCTACAATGTATTTATTGTGCGGTTCAGATTCCCACGATGATTGTAATCAGCTTGGATTTTAATGTCACGTGTGATAGATCATTATATTTCCTAAGCAATTCTATTAAATAATATAATAACAATAATAAATAAATGAATAAACAAAAGAACAAAGGAAGATGGTTGCTATACGCAAACTCTTGAAATGGAATGAATTCACCATAAGTAATAAATATTGAGTACGTCCCTCAAAGAAAGGAAGGTGGTTGTTAGACGCAAAATCTTGAAATAGAATGAAATCAGATGTACCACTTAATTAATAATTAATAATTAAGGGGTAATGGTAAATAGGCCCATGACAATGACACTTAATTAAAAGAGGGACATCCAATTTTTTTGTGCATCAAATAAATCCACCTCATTCAAACTTATTTGCAAATAACGAAAATCTTTTCATATATACAAAAATTACCCCCAATTTATTGAAACCCAATTCAACTCCAATTTCATGATTTACACCCCAATTTAGCCCAATTTCATCAATTAACCAATTTTAACCCTAATTTCAATTTTGATTCCAATTTTAACCCTAATTCTTATCAATTCCACCAATTATGCTCTAACTTCCTTAATATTACACATTGACCCCGGATTTAAACAAATATATCACATTAACCCCCAAACTTTTTTTTTTTGCAGAAAATAATTTTTGAAATATTTTTTTTGCGGCCAGATTCCGGCGTTGACCGCTGGAGACCGCCGGTCTCCGGCGTTGACTTTTTTTTTTTTTCCTATCTTTAAAAAATATTTTAATTAATTTTACTGTCTTGGCTGCTAAATTACTGTCTCCGGCAGCTATTTAACTGTCGGAAACAGTAATTTAACTGTTAATTGACTCTTTTTTTTTCTTCAATTTTTTTTTAATTAATATTACTGTATTCGTTGCTAAATTACTGTCTCCAGCTGTTATTTAACTGTCGGAGACAGTAATTTAACTGTTAATTGACTTTTTTATTCTTAAAAAAAAAAATTAATTAATATTACTGTATTCGTTGCTTAATTACTGTCTCCGACAGTTATTTAACTGTTGGAGACAGTGATTTAACTGTTAATTGACTTTTTTATTCTTAAAAAAAATATTTTTAATTAATATTACTGTATTCGTTTGTTAAATTACTGTCTCCAACAGTTATTTAACTGTCGGAGACAATACTTTAACTGTTAATTGGCTTTTTTCATTTTTTTTCTTAAAAAAAATATTTTAATTAATAGTACTGCCTTAGATGCTAAATTACTGTCTTCAACAGTAATTTAACTGTCTTAAACAATAATATTAATAATATTACTGTTCGGAAAAATAATATTCATAATACTACTGTTCGGAAAAAATAATATTGATAATATTACTGTACCAAGCAGTAATATTACTGTCTGAGATAGTAATTTAGTAGTTAAAACAGTAATATTAATTAAAATATTTTTTTTCTAAGAAAAAAAATTCAAAAAAAAAAAAAAAAGTCAACGCCGGAGACCGGCGGTCAACGTCGGAATCTGGCCGGAAAAAAAAACATTTCAGAAAAAAAAAATATTTTCTGAAAAAAAAAAATTTGGGGGTTAATGTGATATATTTGTTTAAATCCGGGGTCAATGTGTAATATTAAGGAAGTAAGAGCATAGTGGGTGGAATTGATAAGAATTATATTATTGAGGGTATTTTAGATTAAAGACATGGGGATGGGCTTAATTGAGAGACTGTTTTTTTTGTGACTAAAATACATTTAAGTCCCATGTGATGGGCCTTTTTGCCATTTGCCCATAATTAAAATGGATTTTTTCCATACTTGAAGTTGAACCCATGTCCATTAAATGAATTCTTGCAACTTACAAGTATCCCAAACATTAGAAGAAAATGTTCGAATAAAGTGCTTTTAGAAAACATTGATTATTAAGATTAAAATACTGGTTTGTGAATTATTCATTTGAAATAATTTTTACATGAAATTATATTATGTCTATTTGCTTGATTTTGTGTTATTCGACAAAAGATATATATATATATATATATATATATATATATATATATATATATATTCTATCAGCTTTTACAGATTTACAGTACAGACGGCTCAATTAAACCGCCGTTGACTAGCTCAGTCCTGTTTTACCAGTCGAACCGTATAATTGGAACTCAAGTGAAAAATCACTTTTCTTTTTACTGCCCCATTTGAAAGAAGATCTAATTCAAAATAGAAAATTTGAAATTGTAAGACTTATTTTTTTTAGATTATAATTTATTTAGTATTTGAAATGATTTGTTGTGACGTGTGTGTATAAAATAAAAGTAGGTTTGATTTACATTTCAATCGGAAATGAGTAATAATTTAATGTGTGTGAAAGAAAATATAAATAATTAAAAACGAAAAAACCGGTTACACAGGATCCAACCGTGACCCAATAACCCAACCGTGACCCAATAACTTGTCCGGATCAATGTCCGGTCCGATTTTTAAAACATCGGGATTAAGTTCACAAAATTGGACCGAACCAAAAGATCAATTTTATTCATAAACTAAAAGTGGAGTTCGAGAAGCGCAGCCTACAGAGACGCGCCTCTAGAATCTTTACAACATCTATAATGGATAAATGTTCTTACATCGGTCCTCCGTAAAACAACTTCTTAACTAACTATCTTGTGTTTAATATCTCCTAACATCAAAACAATAATCTTGGTCCGCTCCTATCTATTAGGGCTAACCTGAAAAGCATCACCCACAACACGTTTAATATACACTCAAAGCTTTAAGCTTGTTCCTCCCTGCACATATAATCAATTTTATTACAAGAATTCACACGTGGAAAAAAAAAATGAAATATAAAATTTGAACAAGTTGAAGAAGAAAAAAGGGTTAAGAGAGAAAGTAATTCGCCGATGCATTTTGAGATGATCAAATGCTACGACGGATCAAGTTGGTAACTCAGACCCCTTTACCGATATAATTATGCATACGGCAAACTGCTAACTCCCTTTAAAGAATTTCGTCTATCATACCGCACATTTCACCATCCATAATTTTAGACCCTAATCGACGGCAGAGAGAGCTTGCTGTTCAACGACTATTGCCTGCTATATATCGAGATCCCAGAACATCAGATTAACAGACGATAATAGCAACTGTGAACTTACTCAAAAAAAAAAAAAATAGCAACTGTGAACAAGTGAGACCATCTACTCAGCATAAAAAAAAACACAATGAACATGAATAAAGCATTTGCAATCATGTCAATTACCTAGTAAGAGATTATGATGATCCAAAAATACATAACACAATACGAATAGGACATGTGTTGATAACACTGTGACATCAAGTTTATTAAATCTGAACTCGCATAAACAAAATTTAACTAACGAAAATATCAAAGTCTAACTTTTGCTCAATTCTTAACTCTAATAAATTATAATTGATATGCCTAATTGGGTCAGCCCAATAGGCCTACAATTTATTTACCTATTGAGCCAAGAACCCAATATTGAAGACCACTATCACCGAGGCCCAATCACTGTCAAATAAGGTTTGGGCCCAACAATCTCATTTGAGGTATAAATAACGACATAATTCATTGATGTAAGGTACGTCCTATTAACTGAGCAATACTACAATACGTATTCTCTGGACTATTTCTATTATCTTCACGTCTGACTTGAGCGTCGGAGGGGTTTCCGCCGGATCAACCCCCGGCCTAGTTCACGTATTCTTTGTTCGCAGGTATCTCAGGGCCATCTAGCACGTGAGCAGTGATCCACTTTGCTCTCCCAGCTCCTTCGATCTCAACTACTTAAGGTGATCTATTTTTAGCATCATCAATAATCAACATAGGAAAAGATCACCAGCATGGATAATGCTCCAAATTGCAAGACTCAACCCAAACACACACCAACATTTACGACAACGAGCATTTTTCAACCTTCCCATGTTTTGAAAATCGAAATATCAAGCATTTAATCCGCCACACATTTCCTTTTCAGTCAATTGAACCAACAACTTCTCTGCATTTTTAAGCTGTTATTAATGGTTTCTTCTGCCATTTAAATTCAAATTTCCTTTTCGATTTAAGCCCCAAATATTTTGATTCAGAAAATTCACCTAGTAAGAGTGTAAATCCCAATGTGAAGCTCCTCATAATTTCCACTATCATGTTGAATAACAAATAAAAATCATTAATCAACGTTAAATTTGTTATGACAATTAAAAAAATCATTAATCAGCGTTGAATTTGTTATGACAATTACAAAAATCATGCATTTTGCCTTCCAGTTTTTTCCAATTGACAGTAACAGACTAACAGTAGGTGCAACTTTACTAAAAATTCAATTGAATAATACTTAAATTACCGGCGGAGAGAAAGAATAAACGAAACCCTAACCGCCATCTCCGTCGTCCTCCTCCTCTTATCCGTCGCTATCCACCACCGTCTCTTCATCAACGGCGTAGCACTCGTCTTCTTCGTCCTGATCCAGCTCGTCTTCCTCGTAATCGTCCCTCCCCAGTGGCATCACCATTGAAAATTAAGCTGCTTCTTCTAGAGGTTCACTGTAACTTCTACAGAGAGAAAAAGCCCTAGCTGGAGAGGAGAGAGAAAATGACGGAGGGAAGGAGAGAGAGAGAGAGAGAGAGAGAGAGAGAGAGAGAGAGAGAATTGGGCTTTGGGCTTTTCAAAGCCAAATTGGGCCAATCCTTGAGTTTTTAATTCCTAAATTTTCGGCCTTCTAAGGACTAATTGGACATATCAATCGAGTACACGATTTATTTTCTATATATACGTTAGAACTTTGATATTAATAAATTATTAAATTGTTGATTCGCTAATTTAATGTTTCTCTAAATTAATCGAATTTTGTAAATTTTTCTATCTCCATCCGCATTCTTTTTTGGCGCGATTTAAAGATTTTTTTGCTCGTTCGTCGGATTGAACTTGATTTGATTTTTGGGTGATTTGGAATATGTGGTTGTTTCTACATGGGTTAAAAAATATTCAGTCTGCTCTAAAGCTTGATGAATAGAAGTCTTTAGATTTAGATATAAGGTTTTAATTTACAATTTTTCCATCTTACAAAATTTGATGGATGAACGCATTCCATCCCTGCAAACCGTAAGTCCCCACAAGCAAAAAAGTACTACTGCAAAGTAAATACTTCAACACAAATTGCAATATTTAACTACTTATTTCATGATTTGGAGTGTGATTATGCAAACAATAAGGAGACAAGTGTGGGAAAAGAAGAGGAAAGGAAGAGGGTTCTGGAGGATTTTAGAGAGATAAAGTTTTTTATTTGTGTGTGGGATTTGATAATTTTAGTGTAGGATTTAACATTTCAGTTAATTTATCGATATTTAACTTTATTTTATTTTAAAAAAAGTGATTCGGAATGCCAGCATATAGTGATGAATTAAATTCGGTCCACGCCTGTCGGCCCACGGCCCGCCCGCAACCCAGGCCAGTGAAGCCCGACCCATGCATCACTTTTACTCCGTGGGCTGGTCCGGGCCGGGTGCCGCTCGCAAGGCCTGGCCCTTTGGCCCAAATTTTATAGCCGTTTTTTATTTTTTTCTCTCTTTTTTTTTTTTTTTTTTTTTTTTTTTTTTTTTTTTTTTATTTATTCTTTCTTTTTTTGCTTCAAAAAGCTGTGACTAACAGCATGTAGCTCTTCCATCAGCTTGAAAAAAAATTCCTTGTATTTTCTTATGTAATTTTATCTTCAGTAATTTTCCACTTATTTTGCAACTTTCAACTTTAATAAGTATGAGTTTCCACTTTAAACTTTTCTTATTAAGTTTCTACTTTTATGAGTTTTTTTTTTATTTTCTTCTAGTAAATGATCAAAATTACTTTAATAAATATATATCTTACTTATATAATAACTTTAAAATAAATATATAATTTATAAACTCATTCTGTGTAATTATATGATTACTATAAAAAAAGATGTTTGCCTGAGGCCCCTCGGAACCGTCAAAATAGGGTAAAATGGGCTGAGGGGTCGGGCTTGACATGGTTTTCCTACATGGGCCGGGCCATCGGCCATGAAACAAATGGGCCGAGTGGGCAGAGTCCGTGGGCCATACGGGCCGTCTTTCAAATAAAATAATATAAGGATTGAGATTACAAGCAACAAACAAGATTTGGTTTTTAATTAGAGATTAAATTTTGAGCGGTTCAGCCGATATTTAATATAAACCGGATTACACTAATTTTTTGACATTCGGCACTCTTAAGTCACAATTCTTAATAAATCACGCTTATAATTAGGGTTACAGAAGTTACGGGTTATGTTGGGGTTTTTTTTTCCAATTATTATAATCCTAATTATATTTTTATTTAAACTATGACATCCGATTTTCCTACTTAAACAGGTCATCCTGTCTAAATTTGCACTTTTTTTATTAGTAATTGTTGTCGACCTACTCAATATCATAGCATGAATAAGTGCAACAAAAAAAAAAAAAAAAAAAAAAAAAAGAATAAGTGCAATATGAAAATTGAAAAAAATATAAAAATTTATTAACAATTAGAAAATAAAAGAAAGCAATAAAAGTATTCTTTCGGTGTGGAAATAAGATGTTTTTCTTTTCGTTGGTGATTCTTGTTTCAGTTCATATTCACTCTATTTTGACATTCAGTAATTGTGTACATAATTTAAGAGATCGAATATGGTATTTAAGTATTTTCGCTCAAATGACTAATTGTACATACTCCCTAAAACGACTAAAAAAGTCCTCATGTTTAATATATTAGAACATACTCCCTATGTTATCTTATATATAAAAGAAAGAAACGGGCAACCCTAAGAAACCCTAATGTCATATTTGTAAAAATATTTTATTATTTTCGAATTTTATAAAAAAAATTGTCTGCTAAATATTATTTTAAATATTATTTTCGAATTTTATCAGATTTTTATCTCCTACATATTATTTTAGATTTTTATAAGATTTTTATCTCCTAAATACCTAATGTCATATTTGTAAAAATATTTTATTATTTTCGAATTTTATAAAAAAAAATTGTCTCCTAAATATTATTTTAAATATTATTTTCGAATTTTATCAGATTTTTATCTCCTACATATTATTTTAGATTTTTATAAGATTTTTATCTCCTAAATATTAAAGAAACGCTAGGGCAACCCTAAGAAACCCTAATGTCATATTTGTAAAAATATTTTATTATTTTCGAATTTTATAAAAAAAATTGTCTCCTAAATATTATTTTAAATATTATTTTCGAATTTTATCAGATTTTTATCTCCTACATATTATTTTAGATTTTTATAAGATTTTTATCTCCTAAATATTATTTTCGATTTGTATCAGATTTTTATCTCCTAAATATTATTTTCATTGTTTATCAAATTTGTATCTCCTAAATATTATTTTAAATATTATTTTCAATTTTTATCAATTTTTTATCTCCTAAATATTACTTGAATTATTATTTTCTAATTTGATCAAAATTTATATCTCCTAAATATAATTTGAAATATTATTTTCGATTTTTAGCAGATTTTTATCTCCTAGATATTATTGTCGATTTTTATCAGATTTTTTTCTCCTAAATATTATTTTAAATATTATTTTTGAATTTTATCAAATTTATATCTCCTAAATATTAATTTAATTTTCGAGTTTTATCAGATTTTTATCTCCTAAATATTATTTTCGATTTGTATCAGATTTTTGTTACGTAAATATTATTTTCGATTTTTATCAAATTTTTATTTCCTAAATATTATTTTAAATATAATTTTTGATTTTTATCAAATTTTTATCTCCTAAATATTATTTGAAATAATATTTTTGATTTTTATCACATTTTTATCTCCTAAATATTATTTTAATTATTATTTTCGTATTTTATCAACTTTTATCTCATTAACATTATTTTAAATATTATTTTTTATTTTTATCAAATTTTTATCTCTTGAATGTTATTTCAATTTTTTTTTTATCATGTTTTTATCTCCTAAATATTATTTTTCAGTTTTTTATCAAATTTTAATCTCTTAAATATTATTTTAAATATCATTTTCGATTTTCATCAAATTTTTATCTCCTAAATATTATTTTCGATTTTTATCAGATTTTTATTTTCTAAATATGATTTTCGATTTTTATCAATTTTTTATGCCCGAACCAGCCCAATCACTCTTATTTTCAGCCATAATATCTCTAATGCACAACCAATTAAATCTCCTAAATATTATTTTTTGATGATAAAATACTAATTATCATATTCCCAAAGATGGACGATTCCCAAAGACTTCCCTTAAGACTCTCAACACTTTCGACTTCCGTTTGTGTTTTCTCTTCTTATTTATATCCCCACCTCTCAACTTCTCGACCCCAGTTTTATCTCTCCCCATTTCTACCAAATGTTTGTGGCTTCATAAAAGGTTAGCTCTTTTGCAATTTGTTTTCTCTTCATAGTTCATAATAAATCTGATTTTCGATTTCTACAAAAAAAGGTAAATAAATCTGATTTTCATCTCTAGCGGATTTTTTGACATCGTTTTACAGAATGTCTGCAACATTTGAATTTTATTTCTTCATCCTACCAAAGGCTTCTTCTTTCGGTAACCCGACTTTAGAATTTTTGTCTTATTTTCTTCTTCATCCTATTGACTGTGTAGTTATTAGTTTGCATCTTTTTCCATCATGGCTTATAGATAATTTCATTTTATTAAATTATGTGTTTCATTAATTTATACCAAAGATTTCAAATTTTGTGTATAACAATTATTTCCTTTTAGATGTTATTAAAGGGATGATTTGAGAGAACTAAGCAAAAATGGGCGGAGCCACTAGCTATTGGAAGGCCTTCAAGACTTATTGTTTGTATATTTAATTTATTTTTTATATTTATTTTTGTTTCTTAATTTTCCAAAGTTAATTCCAGTGGGAAAACAAGACCAAAACGAGGTAGTGGAGAAGGGCTTAGTTACGATGCAAGATGTATATATGGCGGCCTTTTACGTTGGTATGTTGTCGATAGTTTAGTTTTGATTATGTTAACTAAGTTATTAAATCTAATTACTTTTAAGATCAACATGAAAGACATAGTTGATGATTTTGTTCTTGGTTCAATTTTTCAAACTACTGGTATTAGCTAATTCACATCATTTGGAAAATTATTCAACAGTAAAGTTATTTGGTTTTTTTTGTTCTTGTGTAGTATACTTAGTAATGTTCCACTGATGAATTATTAATGAATGATTATAACAGAATTTTGATCATACGATACATCAAACGTTTGTGTATATTCTTACAACATCAAAACAATGCAATTTGTTGTCCCGTGCATCGCACGGTACAATTACTAGTTTATGATAAAATAATTAACCGATAACATATAGAAAGTTTAGATGTAGAAAGTGACTAAAAAAGAATTGTTATAAATTTTGTACGCACTTTGCACGTACTTGTTTAATTTGTTTATCCGTAAATATTTTCAAATCTAAAGATTATCATCTTTAATATAATAATCTATTTAGTAGAAAAAATGGAAATTACTAGAGAAAAAGTCACACAACAAAAGCATTATAGTACAACATGAAAATATTAAAGAAAACTATTTTGATTTGTTTTAAGACCACATTTGAAATAAAACTCAAAATGAAATGGTATCTTATGTACGTAACAAAGAGAAAGCGTCACTTGCGGCCATGGCAATTATATCAGCGCACGAGACCACGCCGGGGCAAATAAACTGCACCTCTTGCTTGGCCTTCGCTATTTCAGCAAATCCTTGGACGCCTTAATGCTAAATTGTGTCTTTATTTATATATATATATATATATATATATATATATATATATATATATATATATATATATATATACACGCACCAACGCTTCACATGTATTTTAATATTAGATTCGAGATAAGAAGGTCCAATGAAGGGTAACTTCTAATAATTTGTATCTCATAAAGTAGTCCAATGATTCGTTGAGATAGTGAGGACACAACTAACTTCAATTATAAAAAAATAATAAAATATCTGCAAAGTGCGTGCAAAGTACGTGCAAAGTATGTGTATAGTTTCTAACAATCCTTTTTTATAGAGGCGATAATTTCTAAATAATCTTGAAATTGCATAATTTATTGACTTTCTTTCTATGGTTCATCGATACAAACTAAAATTAAATGAAATTGTAATAATAATTTACTTGTTTTCAAACTTTCATAACAAATTGAACTTTCTCAACAAATGCAAAATTTTAATGCATAAACACACACTAGGAGCAATATATTTTTTTCAAGTCTTGAACAAAAATCAACATTTTCAATCCATCAATGACGAGTTCGGCCTCGGAAAGTCCTTTGCTGAAGAACTTGTGCAAAGTACGTGCAAAGTATGTGTATAGTTTCTAACAATCCTTTTTTATAGAGGCGATAATTTCTAAATAATCTTGAAATTGCATAATTTATTGACTTTCTTTCTATGGTTCATCGATACAAACTAAAATTAAATGAAATTGTAATAATAATTTACTTGTTTTCAAACTTTCATAACAAATTGAACTTTCTCAACAAATGCAAAATTTTAATGCATAAACACACACTAGGAGCAATATATTTTTTTCAAGTCTTGAACAAAAATCAACATTTTCAATCCATCAATGACGAGTTCGGCCTCGGAAAGTCCTTTGCTGAAGAACTTGGACTTGAGGATGTCTACCGAGTCGCGAGAGTCAGGCATGTCGGTTGCAAGTAATCTACTTGAAACCGTGCCATCCCTTCTCCCGGTCTCGATTGCGTAAATCGGTCCACAAGTCTAAGGGGAATTGAAAAAGAAAAAAAAATTATTTACTTTGAATTGACAAATAATTAGCACAACTAATTATCTACCAATTCAGATCACATCCCCACATATTTCAATTGGAATTTCTAAAAAGAAAAAAAAATAAAAAATTACCAATGCGATGGCGTCTCGTGCGGCCATAGCGACGATGTCCGCATACGAAACAACGTCGGGCAGGCAGATTCGAGTGCTTGTCTGGCACTCGCTATGTCAAGAAATCATTGGACTCCTTGATGGCCAAGTGCTTCCTTCTCGGGTTGGTCTATGACCTTTGTAAGCAAAATAGAACCATCGCAGCCCTCAAAGTGAAAAGAAAACCGAAATGGATAAATATATTATAAATAAAATTATTGAAAGAAAGAAAAAAAAAATACCTCGACAAAACAATCGTGAAAATACAGTCGAAGAAGAATCGACAGCACACGAGGGTTGTCGATGGCAGCTCGGTTCACCACTTGACTGACAATGGCCTCGGCGTTCGGGCACGAAGCGCGTGTGGTCAACATGAATTGTACCACGAGTAGCGCGAATAGAAGAAGATTGTTCGTCATTGATTAAGTGAGGCCTGAGATGAATTTATATATATATATATATATATATATATATATATATATATATATATATATATATATATATATATATATATATATATATATATATATATATATAAGAAAAGCAAAAAAATAAATCATTGCTTAAGAAAATTAATAAAATTTCAGTAAGATAAACAAAACAACGAACAAATTAAATCATGTACAACACCACATACATGCACAACGAAAGACAACAAATTAAACCTCCGATAACTGTTGACTCCTGCTCGAACTCTTGAAAAAGAAACAACACAAGGAAAATAGTTGATCGATATGTGGAATATTTAGATAGATAATAATAATAACAATTAGTATTAAATTATTGGAAATATATATATATATATATATATATATATATATATATATATATATATATATATATATATATATATATATATATATATATATATATATATATATATATATATATATATATATATATACTATCACTTCACATGTATTTCAATATTAGATCCGAGATGACAAGGTCGAATGAAGGGTAACTTCTAATAATTAGTATATCATCAAGGAGTTCACTGATTCAGTGAGATAGTGAGGACACAACTGACTTCAATTATAAAAAAAATAATGAAATATGTGCAAAGTGAATAATGAAATATGTGCAAAGTGCGTGCAAAGTATGTGCAAAGTATCTAACAATCCTTTTTTTTATAGAGGTGATTTCTAAATAATCTTGAAATTGCATAATTTATTGACTTTCTTTCTATGGTTCATCGACACAAACTCAAATTAACTGTTAGAGTGTTATTTATGGTCTAAATGTGTGAAATTGTAATAATAATTTACTTGTTTTCAAACTTCCATAACAAATTGAACTTTCTCAACAAATGGAAAATTTTAATGCATAAACACACACTAGGAGCAATATACTTTTTTCAAGTCTTGAATAAAAATCAACATTTTCAATCCATCAATGACGAGCTCGGCCTCGGAAAGTCTTTTGCTGGAGAACTTGGAATTTAGGATGTCTACTGAGCCGCGAGAGTCAGGCATGTCGGTTGCAAGTAATCTACTTGAAACCGTGTCATCCCTTCTCCCGGTCTCGACTGAAAAATAATTACCACAACTAATTATCTACCAATTCAGTTCACATCCCCACATATTTCAATTGGAATTTCTAAAAAGAAAAAAAAAATTACCAATACGATGGCGTCTTGTGCGGCCATAGCGACGATGTCCGCACACGAAACAACGTCGGGCAGGCAGATTCGAGTGCTTGTTTGACACTCGCCATCTCAAGAAATCATTGGACTCCTTGATGGCCAAGTGCTTTCTTCTTGGGTTGGTCTAAAATAGAACCATCGCAACTCTCAAAGTGAAAAGAAAACAGAAATGGATAAATATATTATAAATAAAATTATTGAAATAAAGAAAAAAAAAACCTTGACAAAGCAATCGTGAAAATACAGTCGGAGAAGAATCAGCGGCACACGAGGGTTGTCGATGGCAGCTCGGTTCACCACTTGGCTGACAATGGCCTCGGCGTTCGGGCACAAAGTGCGTGTTGTGAACATGAATTGTACCACAAGTAGCGCGAATAGAAGAAAACTGTTCGTCGTTGATTAAGTGAGACCTAAGATGAATATATATATATATATATATATGAAAAGCAAAAAAATAAAACACTGCTTAAGAAAATTAATAAAATTTAAGTAAGATAAACACACAACGACCAAATTAAATCATGGACAACACAACATGCATGCACAAAGAAAGACAACAAATTAAACCTTGGATAACTGTTGACTCCTGCTCGGACTCATTGAGATAGTGAGGGCACAATTGACTTCAATTTAAAAAAAAATAATTAAATATGTGCAAAGTGCGTGCAAAGTACGTGAAAAATTATAACAATAACTTTTAGTAGAAGCGATTTCTAATAATCTTGAAAGTGCATAATTTATCGTCTTTCTTCCACAACTTGTGATGGTTGACTCCTGGAGCCTCCAGGAGGCTAAAACCACAACTTGTGATGGTTGTTGCTGTGGTGATGTAATTTCATTAAGGTTTCAAGTAGGAGTGTGACGAGTCGAGCTCGTCTGTTTGGCAGGGTTGAGCTCAAGCTCAAGTTTATTTTGTCGAGCTTTGAGCTTTAGCTCGAGTTCGTCGAGTTTATTTTATTTTTTGTGCTCGAGCTCGAGCCCATTTTGTCGAGCTCGAGCAACAAGCTCATTTTGATTTTTTTTAATTATTAAACTTTATTATTAAAAATATTTAGATTATAATAAAATAAATTCAAAATAAACAATAAATCATAAGTATACATATATTTTTAATATTTATATGTTTTTTTTATATTATTTCTATAATATTTTATATTATTATAGATCTTATTCAAATTAGTGTGTATAATAAAAACCTTTTTCCAGTACGATAATTTGGTAAAATGTATTTTAATACTAGATTTGAGATGACAAGGTCCAACGAAGGGTAACTTTTAATAATTTGTATCTCCAATGCATATTTTGGAAACTGAAGCTATCAATTTAAGCGGTTGACATCAAGGAGTTCAATGATTCATTGAGATAGTGAGGCACCGCTGACTTCAATTATAAAAAAATAATTAAATATGTGCAAAGTACGTGTAAAGTGTGTGAAACATTTATAACAATCCTTTTTTTAGGCGATTTTTAATAATCTTCAAAGTGTATAATTTATTGTCTTTTCTACGGTTAATCGATACAAACTCATTTTCTTCCTTTTGTGGCTCGAGTTCGAGCCCGTTTTATCGAGTTTGAGCTCGAGCCAACCCCCACCCCCCCCCCCCCCCCTTATTATTAAATTTTATTAACTATTAATAAAATTTTTAGTTGGGCAGGCGATTAGACACGTTCACGGGTCGAGTTGGACCCAACCCGGTTTATGGGTCAAACCCGAGTCGCCCAAAAGCTTTAGAAGAGTACTAACCATTCAGGCAAACCAACTTATGGTAATAGTCCCAATTAAAAACTTATCAATATAAAATCCTAAAATGATTATAATGATTATATAACTAATGTTTAATAAATTATTAATTGTTATATTCACTGTTATTAATATGAAAAACTCCACTAATAACAATTGCATATATATATATATATATATATATATATATATATATATATATATATATATATAATTTTGAAAAAATGAAGAAAAAAAATACGGTTCAACCCGTGTAATTTAAAAGAAAGATTGAATTATGAATTTTGAAAAATCTCTAAATTATTATTTTCACTTATAAATACCCACACTTCAGTTTTCACAAATTCATTTTCACAACCTTCATTTTATTTAATCTATTTCTCAAGGTCTTAATTGTTGGATGAACCCGGGCGGACCCGGACCCACCTCCACACGAGTCGGTTTCGGGTTCCTTAGAAGTCTGACCCGACCCATGGCCCGTGTCTACAGGCGGTGGGTACTGAAGTAGCGAAACAGGGGTAAATTGTTGTAATTGCACATTCTAGGGCCAAGATTTTGGGTTGACAACGTATCACGAAAATGGGCTGACTATTTCGTATGCCCATTTATACTAATATTATATAACTTTATTATAGAGTAGTTTCGTAAGTCCGTCTTTGTCTTTTACTTGCACAATATTGAATTGTATACCATGCAAGCATAAATGTATCACAATTAAAGTTAAGCAAATTCCATAAATATATCACAATGAGGCTTAAACCAACTTAATGTAGTTTAAATTCTGTAACAAATATGTTAAACACACAGTTAATATATGTCCACTTGAAATAACATTCAATATATATTTACATGTTTATTAAGTATCAACAATAATATAAAGCTTATCAACTTTCATTTTTTTTTTAATAATGACAGAAATAACAAATTGTTGCTGCTGTTTACCAGATTTGCCAGTGAGCTTGGAATATCTGACTATGGCAAAATAGTGATATTTTGTTCAGATTTTTTTTTTTTTGTCAGAAATTAAAAAATAATAATAAATAAATAAATAAATAAAGATCTACATCAGTTCGATCAATTTTATACAGGGCTCGAAACCATTGAATCTCTCATAGGAGTCATACACGGATGCAGTGGAGTTCGAGGCGGCATAGGTGTCTCGCTTCCGATACCATATCTTGATGTTTCCCTGATTTGAAAGATTATATCAGAAACCTTAAAATCCAAAAACCAAAAATAAATAAATAAATATTCCAAGTATTATTATAATTTATAAGCCTACCTGAATGGTGTGGAAACATTGACATTATCCGAAATATAACTGCGATCAACTGCACAAAATTGTCGATACCAAAATATGATTACGTGGGAGTAAAAAAAAAATCAAGAAGAAAAAGAAAGGCAAATTCAGAGGAGAAAAACTTGCCTGTAACAACTTTCATTTGCGACTCTAATTCAACACGAACCGTTGAACCTTTAACTTCTACTACTCGTCCCTTGCTTCCCTTATAATGGCCGGCACGAATTTTAACCGCAGCTCCAACTAAACCTCTTCCACCACCTCCATTCCTCCCTCCAACTGTCCAATTCAAGTTAATATTATAAATATAAACAAAATGCAGAAAATTTAATTTTCTTTCGTAATAATTACTTACAATTATTTACGGGGCCGGGGCCTCCTCTAGGTGGTCTCATCGGATATTGTGGGGCACAAGATGGCGTTCTGAGATGCGCAAATCTCGATATCAATGTGGTACCCTAAATAGAAAAAAAGTCAAATGTCAAAGTCAAAATCAAAGTCAGTGAAAACTCGAGAACACGAAAATAATATTTATTCATACATCGCGATCACTGTTTGCACGAGATCCACCCATAATCATACAAGACCCAGATTTAACGCAAATAAAGCCAGTATGCTCAAGGTGGTGACGGTCATGAATAAACAAGACTCCTTTGTATATATGTTCAACCGGACCTTGTTTCCCCTGAAAAAGTAGTAATGGAGTTGAATATTATATGATCATCTCAATACAACCAAAACATCAATTTTTACTAATAAACGGTAAGTAAGGTTTGAGAAGCGTACCCTACACGGACCCTCGAGAATCTTTACAACATCTTTCACGGATACTGTGTTCTTATATTGGTCCGTTGCAAAAATCTTCCTAGATATCTTCTGTTTAATATCTCTCAACATCACAAGGGCAACTTCAGGGCATTCCGGAACACCCTTAAGAACCTGAGTAGAAACCATAAAGCAAGTTAATAGAACGACAAACCAATCAATAGTCTTTGTTGGCTTCTATTTATTTGGGCTAACCTGGAAAGCACCGCTCAACACACGTATAATCAAGCCAAAGCTATTGTCCCTGCACGTTTAATAGCTTTCATTTGAAAAAACCCAATAGTGAAAAACTGGAAATTAAATAAAATTTTCATGAAAGAGAAAAAACGCACTCAAGTAGCACAAGGTCATGAAGCTCGTAATCCCCGATCCTAGTAACATCTGATGTTATTTCAGAGCTTTCCACAATGTTGTCCGCAAAGACACGAGACTGCGTATAGCAAAAATAGCAACAGAGTCAGTACTTGCACGAAGAAAAATAAAATGGACAACTAAAGTACTTAGGAAGATAACATACAAGCTCCTTGGTTGTGTCTGAAACTATGTTCACTATGTGACCTTCAACTGAAACCACCATACCAGTTGCACCTTCTGAAGCACCAGATACGACCTTTACATGATTTCCCGTTCGAAAGTACTTGCAGAGGTCCTTGTCACTTATAGCAAGAGTTTTCTGAAAATTAGAACGTGAAATACGGTTATTTTCTCATTAACTATCCAACATAAAATGTGAGATATTTTCATGGATAAGCTTAATTCTGTTTTTACTCACAGGAAGGCCTTTTTCGTTTGGTTTAATATGTACAGAATCTTCCTCAACTTTTTCCACCCATCCTTGCAAGTTTTGAAGATCTCCCTTTACAACTACAACCCTATCACCCTTCATGAAATGACCTTTCTTTCTGTTTGCAACGAGTGTCGACAAACATGACATGTCACCATCCCCAGTTTCACCAGACTGCCGAAATTTCTCGAGTTCATCAAAAGTAGGTTTCACATTCTGAGTTCTGAGCGATTTCAGTGAGAAATTTTTATACAAGAAACCATCCTTGAACATCATCCCCTCAATTTTGTAAAAGGAATCACCCGAAGATGGATCTCGTTTAGTTTCTACACGAATACTTAGGTCCCTGGTCAGATAAATGAAAAAGTCAACTTTCGGGGGAAGCAAGTAATAATGAAAGAAACAAATAAAAAGATTTTGCAACAACTATACCTAGCTTCATTGATACTCATAAACCGGGCAGGTGGCTTAAATCCCTTCTTCTTTGGAACTTCCCTCCCTTCCTGAAACAAAGCCAGCATGTCATGTGTGTGTAATAGAATAAAGAGGACATAAGCCATGTTCATAATGGTCAAGAATTTAAAAACTCTTAACATCAAATTACAAATACAAACCAGTTTATTAGCAAGGGCCTGCAAGTCAATCCTCGGGATTACTTTCACTGTTACTCTCTGCCGGACATTGTCAACATCTACAACCTAGCATTTACAACAAAAGAAACGAATCAGCCATAAGAAACCAAGAAACAAAATAAAGGAAAACAGGAAACAAAACAACAAAAAAAAATACCACTGGGAAAATATACCTTTGCAAGATCCCCATTATATGCACCAATCTTCACTCTCACCCAGGTATCCCTAGAAATATCGAGTGATTTGCTTTCGGCTGAGAGAACATCTGTCATCTCCTTTATAGGGACGAGCATTATTCTACCTGGATATATACTACGCATACCCTTAATAGCCTGTAGCAAAACATTCTCCATAAATTTACAAGCCAAAGAATCTGAAGAAGAAAAAGTACAGTAAAAGTTATAAACTGATGCATACCTCCTTCACATGGGCCTCTTTATCTGCTTCTATGTATATATAGTTTTTTAGATGATCAATTGCTATGGCAGATCTAATTCGCAGCTCGGATCCCTTGTCGATACACTTCTGCATAAGGGAAACTGCTATTTCCCTTTCACGACCAATCTACGTAGCACAAAGAACGAATCATATTAATTTGTATCATTTTAAATCCTTTTCATTTAATTCAAAAACATTAAAAGAATTTCGTCAATCATACCGCACATTTCACCATCCATAATTTAGAATCCCTAATCGACGGCAATAGAGCTTGCTGTTCAACGTCTGTAGCCTCTTCGTCATACTCAACGTGAAGGCTCTTAGAATACCTCTCCTGAATTCTTCTCTCGATTTCCTCAACATCCTCTTCTTGCTCATCCTCTCGTGGAAGCAATGGACGACGATGAATTCGTCTATCATCCTCATCACGTATATCGTCGACAATAAAATCTATATAACAAGATCCAAGGCCATAAGAATAACAGAGGATGATAGCAAACATGAGCCAAAGTACAGAACTAAAATACAAACAATTCAGAAAATTCCAATTACAAGAGAATAAATTCTCAACATGAAGCTCCTAAAAAATTTCCAAAACGAATTAGAATCATTGATCAGTGTTGCAATTGTTACCATGACCAATTTCACTTCTCGTATGCTCTTAAACTAGCAAAATCACGCATTGTTTCTTCACTTATTCCAATCGATAATATCAGTTGGGCGTATTAACTCAAAATTCAAGTTCAATTTTATATACTGAGAGTATTATGATTAAATAGAAAATATTAAGCGCGCAAAAAAAAAAAAAAAAAAAACCCTAACCTTCTTCTCTATCCTCATCGTCCTCCAACTCTTCATCATCGTCATCCACAAGAGCCTCATCGTCAAAGAACCGTGACGCCGCCTTCCTACGCCGCTTCCCTCCTCCGGCGCCGCCGCTGTAATCCTCATCATCTTCGTCCTCTTCCTCGTCGTCGTCGTCTTCCTCCGCATAATCATCTATAAGTTCCGATCGGCTTCTCTTGCGTTTCGTCTTCCTGCCACCGTCGTAGTCGTCGTCCGCTTCCCCATCTTCTTCGTCAACACCGTCGTAGTCCTCGTAGTCTTCCTCCTCCGCATAGTCGTCTCTCCGCCGCGCCATCGTGGTTGATAATTTGGGATTTCTTCGCAAGTAACGTGAAAAATAGTAGACGAAGGTTTTAAGGAATTTTTTAGTTTTCGAATGGAGATTTTGGCGAGAGGTTCTCTCTTATTTATAGGTGATGAGAGAGTGGCATTAATTCGATTTACACACGTGTCTCGACTTTTTTTTTTTTTTAATTCAAGCTTTTTGCTGACGTGGCTTCACAAGGAATGCGGGCCGTAGTATTTGGGCCTGGGGTTGGGCTTTTCAATGCATATAAACTTGCAATAAAATTAAATTGCCGAATATTTAAATCCAATTAATATAATACCCATTATAATGAAGAAATTCAAGCAATAAAAACTCGCTTACACACAGTCACACTCTCACAACAATGGCGAGCACAAACCCCAGCAACAAAAGTACGAGATTCTTCTCTCCGCACCCCCACAGCCACACCCAATGCACCCGCACCCACCAGATCGCCGCCCTGGCACTCATCGTCGGCACTTTCTTTCTCACCAGACTCTTCGACCACTCTCTCGGCTCCTGCACTTCACCCTACCGCAACTCATTCTCCGATCCGAACCAGTACACCGCGCCCGACGACGTCGTTCGGTTCGAGGGCGCCGGCGGGTACGGTACTCACCTGAGTTTGCGGATCTACGTGTACGATGAGGACGAGATCGAGGGTTTGAAGCTGCTGTTGTACGGACGCGAGGGGAAGATTTCCGCCGAGGCTTGCGTCAAAGGCCAGTGGGGCACTCAGGCAAGTACTCTCTCCGACTTGAATTTGGGGCTATTTTGGTAAATTGAGAACTGCGAATTTGGAATGAAAGGATTTATTCTTGCAAAAAGAAATTGTTGCTACAATTGTTTGTGACAGTAGTTTGAATTTCACCATAAATTACTAAGATAGGAAAAAACACGGATGGAATTGCGAATTAACTGCCATTGTTACTAAGTAGTTTGAACTCAAGCATTTTTAAATGCTTCATTTTTGTTCAAAGAGAATTAAACTCAGTGTCGTCAACAATTGCTTTGGTATAATGGAATCTCGCTTGGAAAGACACTTTTTCCACAGTTGGAGCCATCTGCGTATTTGCTTCTTCAGCCGGGATTGGAGCAACCGGTGAAGCTGAGGTCACACCATCTTCCGGCATTGATTTCTTCGGCTTCTTGGGCGATTGAAAAAGTTTTTTTCGAGCGTGGTTTCATTATACCAAGGGTGTTTTGTTGATGGCGTTGAGTTTGATCGAATCGAGTTGCTTGTTAAACAGTTGTCGTGCGAACGCAATATGATTTCAGTATCTTAGGAGCACAACATCACTGTTGGTATAAGTGAAATATTCAATTCGCTGCATAAAGGAAAAGGGGTCTTGATCACTGCTTTAAGGTTTTCAGTGTGTCGTATTATATTGTGTATGTTATGTGATTAGAAGCCCCGAATTGTGAGTTTTGATTAAATTAAAAATTGTGCAGTTTTTGTTAGAGATTTCGGAATAAGAATAACAACTACATTTGGATCTATATTAGAAATACCTAAAGAAAAATATATTGGATTTTTTTTTGTACTTAATTTTGTCTAATATTTAATTCAACTTAGGTTAAGATACATAGGTTGCTTTTACAATCAACATTTCGAACTAAAAAGAAAGAGGAAGCAGATCTGTTCTTTGTGCCATCTTACGTTAAATGTGTCCGAATGATGGGTGGACTCAGTGATAAAGAGATCAACCAAACATATGTCAAGGTAATGCAATTCTTTATCCAAACACGGGCAATTTGGAAGAAATTTTTAGGGGATGCAATTGTTATTTAAATTACCACTATTTGGTTTCAGGTTTTAAGTCAAATGCCATATTTCAGGTTATCCGGTGGCCGCAATCATGTTTTTGTTTTTCCAAGGTATGAATGATGCCTGGTCTTTCACTTGTGGTTCTTAGTTAGGACAGACATTCGGAATTTGTACTTTTTAACCCATTTTCCGCTATGTGTAAGTGCTGTAATAATATTTCAATTGTGCTTCTCCTTCGCAGTGGTGCTGGAGCTCATTTGTTCAAGTCGTGGGCTACATATTTAAATAGGTCTATAATTCTGACTCCGGAGGTATGTTTTATTTATTTTATTTTTTTAATTTTTTTTGAATAATCAACTTCCATGATCTGTGTTTTCGTGTGACGGAAATCTGTTTCTTACTCGAGAATGGTGCAGGGTGACCGGACTGATAAACGAGACACGAGTGCCTTCAATACATGGAAAGATATAATCATACCTGGTAATGTTGATGATGGAATGACAGCTCACAAGTCTAGGCTGGTTGATCCTCTGCCGTTATCGAGGAGAAAATACTTGGCAAATTATTTAGGTCGAGCTCAAGGAAAAGCTGGCCGTTTGCAATTGATAGATCTTGCAAAACAATACCCTGATAAGGTACATCTTTCACTTCTCGATTGATAATTCATTGCTCTAAAATATTCCAAGAGGAAAAATAATGTGAATGGTGGCTTCTCATTAGAGGTTTATTTTGGCTTCTTAGTCATTGCAGGAAATAGTTCCTATTCTGTTTTACATGGAGTAAAAAAAAAACCGAAACTCAACCTCGTAAAAAAAAGCAATATGGAAAAAAGAAATATCAAATAGTCGGTAGTGAATCTTGAATCGAGCTTATGGGTTACAGTGTTTACTTTATATATTTTAATTCTATAACGGAAATATCAAGATGACAGTTACAAACATCACTTATTCTGTACTTGGAGTTGATCAACTTCACTGTGGGCTATAACTGTAAATAACCCTAGCAGAGAGCAACTTCTGTAGCTCTCTAAAAGCTCGACTTTATTACATTATAATTCCCTCCGAAAAGATATGCAATTTGATTCTATAAACAGTTGGAATCTCCAGAGTTGAAATTCAGCGGCCCTGAAAAACTCGGAAGGACAGAATACTTTCAACACCTACGCAACGCAAAATTCTGTTTGGCCCCACGAGGGGAGTCATCATGGACTCTTCGGTTTTACGAGTCATTCTTTGTGGTATGTATCTTAATTCTCACCCTTCTTTTTTGGCATTAATGTCTATAATTGAAGGAAAATAATTTGATGTCGAACTTTTACTCGTTGCCTCTGAACAGGAATGTGTTCCAGTTCTCTTATCAGATCAAGCGGAACTGCCTTTTCAGAACATAGTTGATTATGCCCAAATTTCAATTAAATGGCCATCCACTCGAATCGGAACACAACTTTTGGATTACTTGGAATCAATCCCAGGTCCGGATTTCCTGCATTTTTTTCTTATAGGGGGTCATTTTAGTAAATTGCTAATATTTTTTTTTCTTTTTTCTCGCAGATAAATATATAGAGGACATGATAGCTAAGGGTAGACGAGTGAGGTGTTTATGGGTATATTCTCCGGAATCTGAATCATGCTCTGCTTTCAGAGGAATTCTGTGGGAGCTTCAAACGAAAGTGAGAAAATTCCATAACTCAGCCGAAACGTTTTGGTTGCATAATGGTTCTATCGTTAATAGAGATTTGGTCGAGTTTAGCAAATGGAAGACGCCTATGCCTTTGCCCTAATTCTTCTTCTTTTTTTAATACGTGTATTACCGAATTTTCTATCGTATGAAAAACCGCTGATTCTCCTGTCCGACGAAAGTGAAATGAAATGTTTACTTCGGTCACATGTGTGTGTGTGTGTGTGTGTGTGTGTGTGTGTGTGTGTGTGTGTGTGTGTGTGTGTGTGTGTGTGTGTGTGTGTGTGTGTGTGTGAAGTTACAACGTTGTTTTCAATGGATGATTGAAACAATGATTTTTTTGGATGTCTAATTTGGTCAAGATTCTTTTAGATGCGTGGTGGTTTTGACTTGTGTCCATTAATCATATTCAAAGATTTTGACAATTAAAAAATGGAATCTTTCTATTTCCAGTCATGCAAATTGATGAGCCCGTGACTGAAAATCACCATTATTTATTTATTTCTCTTCAGTATATCTTTTTTGGACCTAAAAATTAGGTGAAGTGATTGAATCAAGAAAGAAATATTAAATTAAAAATTGACACCTAAAGGATTTTAAGATCCAAGAATTACTCGATCGACAATTTTTTCTATGCTGCACCCACTGAAGGTTACAATGGATGGCATTTTATCGTTGATCTACACACGAATGTAGATGTGTGCTTATAAATAGTCAAGATCTACCCGATCGACTTATAAAAAAGCGCTGAAAATCTGAATTAACATCTCTAATCACCACTTTCTTGATGACTTTACTTTACACCTACCATGTGATTTTGGAAGGTTTTAACTTCCGAAAAAGGTAGTTAACTCAAATGTAATTTAATTTTGTAGTTAGATCATATTAATTAATAATTACAATCATGATATAATCAAACTGTGCATTGACAAAAATATATTATTGACACTTGTCTTTTTTTGTAGCAAATTGTAGGGTGGGGAAAAAGTTCACTGTATATAATTAGGAGTTTAATTAAAGTTTTTGCTTTCTTCTTCCATAATAAGACAAGTGTTGGGTGCAATACCTCAGACTGTGTCTCATTGTTAACAGCCCTCTTTGAGACAACAGATCATAGGGAATTAATGAGTAATTAATTATAGGTAGGACAGTATTAATGACATGATTAATTAGCATTTTAACTAATTAGGAACTATCTAATCAATATTATTCCACCACATTTATATTCAAATAATATACATACTAAACTTAATTTATACTGAAATATTAAATGTCGTTTCAATCTTATTAATATTGTTCTGATTTCGATAGTAATTTTCACCATTTTCTTTTCTGTTTTTGGAAAAAATCAAAACGTAAAAATTGTGGTCCTTTGATATAGGTTTATAACTCAACTTAAATTAACCAGATCGGATATCGGGTGATAAAGTTATGCATTGAATGAGTTATATTTTGAACTTTTGATTACTCATAACATCAAAATCGTGGCAATGTTCATTGATTCATGTATATATTTTTCACCTCACGTCCAATCTCGATGGTTCAAGTTGGATTAGAAAGTTAATCTACACAACTATAAATTCCGTATTTTGAGTTTTGCTAAATTCAACCTTGAAAATTGTTAAAATTACATCTGAAGTTGAAACGGTATTATTTAAAATGAAACGATATTTATCGAATTCCTAATTTCTAATTAATAATCAAACGATCACATGGACCATCAAAGCTTTAGGGTGATACATGGACCACGGTGCAATAAATGTTACATCGAATAGTACTCATCATTTGTTATCAACATTCTTTAATATGTTCATTTATTCGTAATTAATAAATTTGTAATTTACTACTTCAATATTTTTTTTATAACGATATAACAAAAGTTCGGTCAAAATGTATTTAGTCATCTGAATTTACGAAGTGAATAAAGTCCCAAAGATGGACTCCGTTACGTTACCGATCAACGACTAATCATTTCGAGTGATCTCGCATTACTGGGTATTCGCATTTTTTTTATCCATTATATTTACAAAATTTTAATGAATGGCACCGAAAATTACCATACTAATTGGTGATTAAGGTGCTAATAAATGGACCACATTGATACAGATTGAAGCCTGAAACTAGGTTCTGCAATTTCCAGCAGTCAATTATTAAGGTTTCTTTATTTAAAATTTAAATTGTCTTAACTGCAATAGTGAGCATATCAACACAACAAAAAATATTTATTGTAAGCATTAATTCATATATATATATATATATACTTCAAAAATAAAATAAATCAGTTCCAACGTGGCAATTTTTATGACATTTTTTGCATAGGTATATTGCCTAAATATTCTTTTGACCGTCATATGATACGGATTTACAAAGTTAGAATAAAAGATACGGATTTACAAAATTACGTGTGTTAACGAGTCAAGCTCGTCTGTTCTGTAGCTCGAATTCGAGCTTTAGTCAAGTTCACAAGCATGCTCAGCTCGTTTAGCACCCCTATAATTAGTTGCTTGAATCCAAATTAAAGAAAATAATATTAGGACAAATTACGGACACACCCTGAAGTAAGATTAAGTTATGAAAAAACCTCTTTTGTTATGGTAATTACGACCACAATCCTTCAATTATGTAGTGTTTTCTAAAAAAAACTCATAATTCAGTAGATAAAATAATTGACACCGTAAAAATAGATGCGTATATTGAGGTGAGTGGTTGTAATTATCCTAACAAGAGGGGTATTTCGTAATATGACCTTACCGCAGAGGGGTGCCCGTAATTTGCCCAAAACACTAATGTACATATGTAAAATGCCAACATGTACATAGATCGAAGAATCCCTATCGATTAGAGCAAGTGAGTTTATATCAATCGATCAAGTTCGATCATCTTGCCAATGATCGTTAGGTCGAGTTTGTCACGCATGGTCAGTCTAGTGCAATTTACAGTATGATTTGCAATCTATTATACGAAAGTGTAGATTTGCCCCGCGTTTCTACATGATTGACTTCGGATTCTTTAATTTATTTAAAAAAAAAAAAAGAATCTTTATGTTTTGGTGCAACTTTTTATTACATCCCGGATTCCCCTTTTCGATAATACCTATAATAAAGTGAATATAAATCCACGTACCTTTACAAAAATCAAGAAAGAAGCATTAAATTCCCTAGAAAAAAAATGTCAGTAACAAAATTGCACCACCGTATCCAAGTGGCTCCAAATTTTGTACCATCTTCTGATTTTGGCATATCTTTTATCATATGTTATAATCCATAATAAATAAATAAATAACACTATCACATTTTCTCCAACTTTTGTAAATTAGATACAAAAATTCTGTACTTGGTAACAAATGCTGAGAATTAATAAAATTGGCAAGTACTGTATAATAAATAAATAAATAAATAAATAAATAAATAAATAAATACTAAGAATGGTGGGCGGTGGCGCTAATAGAAACCCAGAGGCAACGATTTATACCTAAAATCGCTAAAACCAAAACGCGTTTTCCAAACATTAAATTATTTTAGAGAGAGAAACTAACATGCATGGTTTCAGACACATACCAAACCTTTTTTAATTCCAACAGAAAATTAAATCAGTTAACACAGTGCTGCAGAATTTCCATGCATATATATATATATATATAAACACACACATTGATGCATGATGCATATACATATATATACATCTGTGTATCTATATGTAGAGAGAGAGAGAAAGAGATCTAGAGAGAGAGAGGGGCCGGGGGCTTTTGATAGTTGTGGATAAGGACGTAATCTGGTAAAGAAAAAAGAAAGTGTTGTATTTTTGGTTCTATATAAACCACCCACAATTCCTTACTTCTTTTTTCATCACTCTCTCAACAAACCAACTCATCTTTTCTTGAATATATAATATAATATTCATTTTCTTTTCTTTTTTCCTTTTTTTTTTATTGTAAGATATTAATTTTTCTGTTGGGAATAAAAAAAATAATAAATATTCAGTATTCATGGGTAAAGAGAAGATCCTGCATTTGGTGTTTGGAATCTTTGGTATGTTGATTTCATTAATAAGTGTCATGCTGCATGCATATATATGCTAGTATTACTACATTAATCTTAATTAATTAATTAATTAATTAATCTTGTACTTTCTTGAATTTATTACCATTTTATTTTTTCTGTGTTGTTTTCATGTAATTTTCAAACAGGAAATGCCACGGGTTTGTTTCTGTTCTTGGCTCCAACGTTAGTACTACCGATTTTTTTTCATTTTTGTTTTAATTTTTATTAGCTGTATAATTCACAAAATGATCAGGAATTTAACTTTATTACCAAATATATTAATTTTGAGTATACTTAACATTTATTATATTATTTAACTTAATTGCTACAAAAATTTAAAAGGGTTACATTCAAGAGGATCATCACCAACAAATCGACCGAGCAATTCTCCGGCATACCCTACGTCATGACCTTGCTCAATTGCTTGCTCGCCGCTTGGTAATTAATTAATTAATTATCGACAAAATTACATAAAACTATTTAATTTTAACTAATTAATTAATTAAATGTACATGCAGGTACGGTATGCCGTTCATATCACCAAACAACGTCCTAGTATCGGCTATAAACGGCACTGGAGTGGTGATCGAGTCGATTTACGTGCTTATATTTCTCATATACGCACCTAAAAAGGAGAAGGGCAAGATCTTAGGGCTTCTACTTTTGATTCTCGCAATATTTACGACGGTAGCCCTGGTCTCGATTCTCGCCTTTCGCGGACACGACAATTTAAAGAAGCTGTTTTGTGGTATAGCTGCTACATTATTCTCCATCATAATGTATGCTTCTCCTCTATCTGTCATGGTAAGTATCTCTAATTAAATTACTTTTTTTTTGCCAAATTTTACTAATTAATTAATTAATTACTAGTATTTAAATTAATGATTTTTATTTAATGTGCAGAGGCTGGTGATTAAAACCAAGAGTGTGGAGTATATGCCTTTTTTGCTGTCACTGTTTGTTTTCCTGTGTGGTACTTCTTGGCTGATTTATGGTTTAATTGGGAAGGACATGTTTATTTATGTAAGTTTTTAAATAATTTTGTCACTAAATAAACTTTATTTGGAATTGGAGAAAAAAAATTAGTGACCACTTTATTTATTTAATTGGTTAATTATATATTTAATATATTTTTTTTTTTTGCAGATTCCAAATGGATTTGGGTGCTTATTGGGAACAATGCAGCTATGTATATACGCAATTTACCGCAATAAAAAAGGTGAAATCAAGAAATTACCGTCTGCGGAAATGGGCCTTGCTAAATCCAATTATTTTCAGAATGGACAATCCTAATTAATTAATTAATTTTAATTTCCATCCAGTTTAAGAAAATATTCTGCATTTAGTATTTTGTTGTTGTTTCTTTTTGGTGTTTCTATGGTTAATGGATATAATAAATTTGTACTTTTATTTTAATTTTTGGTGTTTTTATAGTTTCTCATGTTTTGTGTATAAATAAATAATCTCCTTTTTTGCCTATATGGTTAATTATAATAAGAAAATAAAATAAAATTTGGTATGGGCCTTGAAGAAAGAAAGCCCAATGAAGAAGCCCACGTAATTCTCGAGAGATCTGCAAAAAAGACTGTCAGGAAAGTATTTCTGGGCGTTAGCACTCCGACGATCAAGTCAGTCGGGATCGTAGGGGAATCGGGAAGAAATTGATTTGTGATTTGTTGGGCCTGCTGCGGTTATTCAGATATTAACCAATTCCTTGAATGGGTGAGGCCCAATTTCATGCCCTGAAGCCAGCTGTCGACCCGACCCGGTTACGGTGTGAATATGAAAAACTTGGGCGGCTCAGTGTACAACGCTGACGTGGAAATGTGGCTATAATTAATGTAATTTGACTATAATAAATAATAATAATAATAATATTGAGAAAATATAGGTATGTAGAAAAATGGAAGGATCCGGTGGATTCATCTGAATACTCACTCATATCACCGCTGCAATAAATAGGTAAATTACCTTAATTCTAAGGCACTGAATTGTCACTTCAACATTAATAAAAACAAATTCATACCCTACAATACATAACCAATTAATTATTTAATTATACTCATCCATATAGATATTTGTAAACAGGGTCTATTAGATATAACCCCCTTAGACATTTAAATAATAGGGGTAGACCCAAATTTAAATTTGCCATTTTGATAAAAACTCAAACTTTTCTAAATTACATAAGTACCCTCAATCAAATCCCACAAATCACGTTACTTTACCTTTTGAAATAATATCAAATCCCACCCTATTTTCCCGTTAAAACACTATCCCCACAAACCCACTACCAAAAAATCTGCAAACCTCTCAAAACCAGAAATTTATACGGATCTCGCGGACGGTACCGGGGCAATTAGATGAGGAAAGTACTTGCTCCTCGCCGGAGTCCGACGGAGACACCGTCCGCTGTGGTGCAGCGTCGTAGCAATTTTCCGGCGCTGGATTTCGCACAATGGCCTTTTCTCGCCTTTTCGAAAGCATTCATTGGAGAACTCCCACCGATCAGGCATAACCTTCCCAAATCCCTAAAAAATCATCAGATAAGCAACTCAATCAATAATCGAAAAAAAAAAAAAAAACCAAAATTCCTCGTTACAGATCGAAGGATTCGATTAGCAAAAGCTCACGTAAGTATTCAGTTGCCGAACGAAACTGGAGAAATTGTTGTGCTTGAAATACTTGGGCATCAAATCTCTGGCAAACTCACGTAATTTGGCCCAACGAAACCGACAATATACTAATAAACTATCCCACTGATATAATTTGACTATGGATCTCGTTAATCGACTATGGGCCGCCGTCACTGCTCCAATCTAGGGTTACCCAAATCTAGGATTACTCAAATCTAGGGTTTTGATAATTTTTCGGCCCATAGTTGATTAACGAGATGCATAGTCGAATTACATCTGTGTTAATATACTATCCCATATCATTTAATAGACTATCTCACTGGTATAATTTTACTATGGATCTCGTTAATCGACTATGGGCCGAAAAATCATCAAAACCCTAGAATAATAATAATAATAATATATATGGAAACTGAACAATATGTTTGTTTGAAATACTAATCAATTAGGGTAATTTTCCTTATTATATGAAAACGATTAGGGTAAATAATAATATATATGAAAAAATAATAATATAAATGGAAACTGAATAATATGTTTGTTTGAAATACTAATCAATTAGGGTAATTTTCCTTATATCATGTAATAAACTATCTCATTGATCTAATTCGACTATGGATCTCGTTAATCAACTATGGATCCCGTATTATTCAACCACATAGTATATTAATAATTTCAATATAGTACATTAATCTGCTATGATAGTATATTACGGTTATAGTAGTGATATGAAATTGTGTTACAAACAATACACCACTGAAATGACAAGAACATTGAGAACAAAACCAACGTAAAGTATTCCAACATAACCAATAAAATAGTACATTAATAATCTCATAATTTCAATCTAGGGTTTTGATAAAATACTTAAAACACATCATAACACAATCAAACCAATATGTCGAGTTAAAAAACTCTAGTACATTAATAATCTCATAATAGTATAATAAAATGATAATGGTAGTATCATATGGTATTCATAATAGTATACTACTGTATTACAACGGTTTAGCACTTAACCGACGTTACCGAGCCATTACATCGTAAACACCTCTTTATAGCAACCAACCCACCAAACATCGAAATCATGTCCTCATCGTCAGCCAAGATACATTCACCAACGCCTTCCAGCCTATATGTCATGCTTATATCCCACCCATCGAGTTGTGGCCACATTGAAATAACAAATGCAACCAATGAACCGCGAGTAAACCCGTTCGAACACCTCTTTATAGCAACCAACCCACTAAATCTCAACAAAATCCGTACAAAATTCGCCATCGATAAAACCTTGAATCATAATACGACATTAAAAATACAAATTACTAAAAAATATATTAATATGATCAAAAATAAACTTAAAATGCAAAATTCATACGATAACTTAAAAAAGACTACAAAGTATATTTTAATGTACGACCCAGAGTCCTAAAATCCGCTGTTATAAACAAATAAATCAATTATCGACCGGGATCAGACACATGAACTCCACGACCGCGGACAGTTATTTCAATTACTACGTAAACCAACTACGACGTTCATATAAAATAACTCTGGTCCAATATGCGTGAACAATCCTTATCTAACTCTGTCAATCCTCTTCTGAACAAACATCATCCGCCAAAATTAACGATGTATATATGACGGAATAATTTTGTTAAAAAACGTTCTACATAATATAATCAAGTATCAACACACCTCTTAAAATTTCTAACCACCATACACGACGATCCTAGCCATTGAACGAAAAATAAATCGAAAAACGCATTCATACCCGGTTAAACAACGTCCAACAGATGAGCGCTCAATTCGATCCTATTTCCACGACGGTGCAGAAATCTTCAAAGATAAAAATCCCCTGGAACGGTGAAAGAGAACCTCCGAAAATATTATACACGATTTGGTATAACGGCCAATGATCTCACGTAATATTATTCCGTGATTTTAGGCAACGTATCAGCAAATCTCAAATCACGTATTAAAGGAATTAAATACCGTTTAAAAATAAACAAGGGTATTAAAGGAAAATTATATAATATATTTTGTCAAGTTGGCAAAATTGGGTCTATCTCAAAAAGTGGAAAAAAATTTGGATCTACCTCATTAGAAAATATGAACAAGGGGGTTATCCCTAATAAACCCTTGTAAATATATTCTCTCATAAATGACAATTATTATTAAATAATCACAAATTAAGCTTCTTGTCTTTTTTATTTTTGAAAGCACAAGAAAAGCTTAATTCTACTTCATACATAATTAATATAGTTGTTCATTTAATTTTTATTTTTCTTTCCTTTTTTTTTACTTTTTGGAAGAAAAAATTTTGTGCAATCAATTCTTGAACAACAAATTATGAATAATCAAGAGAGCCCTTGTCTTGAGGGTAATGTAAACATATATAACATTTAAGACCCTTTGAATGCTATCTATTTTCCCCATTTTTAATGTCACATCTCTACCTGATTGCGATTGTCCAATGCATTTTTATGCCTGATGATCCATATAGTTATTTTATTTTGGATTAAATTACAAAAATACCCCTTAGTTTAAGTTAGAATTATCAAAAACACTCCAACCTATCCGTGATCATCGATCAAAACCCCTCGATATTTGTTTCCATCTTACACTGACTCCTTTATGGTGTGAATTTTCACCGACTTCTTTGGATTCGAGGGAATATTTTCAAAGAAATGCCAATTTTACCCATGAAGATGTGACATTTCTTTATGCCGCTACTTTTTAAAGACAATAATTACCCTCGTAGTGGTAATGACAATACTAAAAAGTTTTGAATATATTCTTTAAGAAGAATAACTATTTCGGTGTCAACGCTCCCCAAGGGGAATTTGTGTGATGTCTATAGGGGTAGAATCGGCATTTTCTGGAGAATATTCTTTGGCATCAAACATATTCCATATAAAACTACGTGAGGGGGTGACTGTGAGATGAAAACAAACATCAGTAGGATTTTGGTACTTACTGATAGGTGGGGCGGGTATTTTTTATTTAACCTAAGTTTAGGAGAATTTCGTAATAAACCCTTTTTTTTTTATTTTTTTTTTGAATTCATTTATTGATGAGGAAAAATGAAGTAAATTGAATTAGGTTTCCACACGGCTCATATGGTAGACACATGTTGTTTTCAAAATTAAAGAAAACCAAATGGATGCAAAATGAGATTTGATAATGAAACATCCACCACCTATTTTGATAAGAGCCATTCATTAATTAATTATAATAATAATAATTAATAATAATACTCCATTGTTATAATATACTACTTTGATACTACTTGTGTGGATGCTTCTACCTATTTAGCTTCTCCCCAATCTAAGTTAGATTAATCATTAATTCTTTGCAAAATTTAATTTCCTTAAAATTATATTTATTACTAATAAGAATTCAAAACTTAAATAATATATATTGCATGAGAGTAGAGACAAAAACAAGTGGATTAGACATCTAAAAACAGTCTTAGATAAGTGTTTTACTTTAATTGACGAGTATTAGATGACGAAATGACTGTGTTGACATAGATAATTGTCTCCTCAATTCTTATAATATTTAATGTAAAATTGACTAAACTTTTAGAATATAATCCCCCATATAAATTTAAAAAGTGTTTCTAAAATAACGTTACTAAAAGGATGATTTAACGGTTGCACATAAAACATCGATAAATTAATAAGCTTGTTAAACAATAATTTTTCGGACTTTATTGAAAAATAATATTTAGAAATTATTTCGCTGGATTAACATAATTTTGTTGAATTTGATTGTATTAATTATAAATGTTTTAACTTTATATAAAATTTGTTGCACAAAGAAACAAATTGAAGAAAAATACACAATATTGGCAAGAGCTATCAGATATATGACACGTTGCTTATTTTAGGGCATGTGTGCATTTTGCTTTGTCCCAAGAATTAAAAGATAGGCATGAATTCACCAACCAATTTTGCACTATTATTATTATTAAAAAAAAAAAATCATATTGTTAGTTATGAATTATGACGTCATTTGAACGCAAAACAGCAGCAGTTAATATGATTTTGATCATGCAACTGCCTGCAAACTAACAAACAGAATATTCCATTCTCCACACCTACTTGAACGTTTAATCACACTCCATAATTTAACCCACCCAACAAATTCTTGAAAATTTTAACCAAAAGAAAAATATAATAAAAAAATAATAAAATTACAAATGTGGGACAATGATTGATTAAACAGGACCCCGTGAGTGTGTGTATATATTGAGAATCAAGAGATTTTAGGTTTACAGAACGTGACGGAAGCAAAAAGCTACAGTTCTGCTCCACGTTAAAATAGTACAAATAAATTTCAAATAATTACTTTTTAACCCCTCCTATATCTTTCTTTCACGCTTTTTTTGCCTGCCCATTTTCCTGTTATATATATGTGCAGTGTAGTCATACAGAGTAGGCGTTCTTCATAAGAGAAGAAGAGTGTAGAGAGAGAGTAGAGAGAGAGAGAGAGAAGGGGGTGAAAAAGATTCGATTTTTATCTGGTTTTTGATTAGGGTTCTTACGTTACACACTGATTTGTTGAAGGCATGGAGAATGTGCTGCACTTTGTTTTCGGCATTTTTGGTGGGTTTTCCTTTTCCCCTAATTTCTTGAGTTCTCTCTCTCTCTCTCTCTCTCTCTCTCTCTCTCTCTCTCTGTAATATGTTTTTTCTGTTTTTACAGGAAATGCTTCTGCTCTGTTCCTTTTCTTGGCGCCATTGTAAGCCTTCTTCTCAATCTCATGAAAACAATTAGTGTGTGTGTGTGTGTGTGTGTTTATAAGTTTTCGGAACGTGTAGAAAGTTAAAAAATGGAGTTACCATTTTAGTGTAGAGATTGCAGTTTGATGGTCATTTTGTAGTATTTTTTTTTTTTTTTTATATATTTTAATTTTTTAATTTTTTTTTTAAATTTTAAATGATATTTACAGTATGAAATTGTGTTCTTGATTAATTAGGATAACATTCAAAAGAATTGTGATGAACAAGTCCACTCAGCAATTCTCTGGAATCCCATATGTCATGACCTTGCTCAACTGCCTTCTCTCTGCTTGGTATTAATCAATTCTTTATTTAAATAATAATTTACTAATTAAAAATTTCTCCAATTCTTGCAAAGTGCAAACTATTGTTCCAATTAATTCTTGATTTTTATGTTTTTTTTTTAATAATTGGATAGGTATGGGCTGCCCTTTGTGTCACCGAATAACCTGCTCGTGTCGACAATAAACGGGACTGGCGCTGTTATAGAATCCGTTTACGTGATAGTATTTCTCGTTTTTGCACCGAAAAAGGAGAAGGCGAAAATGCTTGGACTGCTGAGTGTCGTCCTTACTATTTTCGGAACTGTCGTGTTGGTTTCTCTGTTAGTTCTCCACGGAAATGGGAGGAAGCTCTTCTGCGGTGTTGTAACTACTATCTTCTCGATCGTTATGTACGGCTCACCGTTGACAATCATCGTACGTTCTTAATTCATCCCTTCCTTTCGATTAGTCCTCTGCTTTTTTTTTTTTTTTTTTTTTTTTATCTAATCGTATGAGTTGTGATCGTAATTGAAAAGGGTGAGTTGAGATGTAAGCAAGAATCTTGTTTGTTCGGTGAATATTAATTTAATTAATTAAAAAAAATGAAAATGCAGCGGTTGGTGATCAAGACGAAAAGCGTGGAGTTCATGCCATTTTTCCTATCACTGTTTGTGTTTCTGTGTGGTACTTCCTGGTTTGTGTTTGGCCTACTTGGGAAGGACCCTTTTGTTGCTGTAAGTTGTTTACGTTTTCTTTCGTCGTTTAATTTTCGTCGAATAATCATGGGGAAATTCACTATTTAGTATATAAAAATGCAATCTTTTTGTTGTTTTTGGGCAGATTCCGAATGGGTTCGGGTGTGGATTAGGGGCGGTGCAGCTGATACTTTACGCGATATACAGAAAAAACAAAGGGGAGATCAAGAAACCGACAGGTGAAGAATCGGTGGAGATGGATAAGATTGGCAACGGCAAAACCGAGCAACAGAAACAAGATGAACAAGTCTAGTTCGAAAAAAAAAACGTGTTTGGTTACAGGGATAGCTTTAACCCGCGGATTCTGATTCTTCGTTTGTTCGTTGTGTTCGAATTTGAACTTGTCTTTTCGTATATCTTTTCTGTGGTAAATTTGATGTTTTCCCAGTTCATATGCTTACTTGTGACTTGTTAGTAGAATAATAATTTTGTCAATTTTCCTGTATAATTCAATGGTTGATGAAGATAAATGCTTTGGCTTTTCTTGAATATTTTTGTCACTTTTGCATGTTAGTGAATGTTTCATTGCAAATTGATATTGTTAAGGAATTGGCTTAGGTTATATTAATTATTAATGATTATTAGTCTTGTGAAGTTAAAAAAATAAAATTAACATATTATTAGTTATAAATTGTAGGATAATTTATGCCATCCCCTGACTAAGGTTAAATTACGAAAATACCCATTATGTTTGGATAAATACAACCATCCTTCAACTATGAATATTCCCCTGACTAAGGTTAAATTACGAAAATACCCCTTATGTTTGGATAAATACAACCACCCTTCAACTATGAATATTCTTACACGTTCACCCTTGCGGTGCCAAATTTAAAAAATCTTCTAGATTATGTGGAATATTATCCAGGTTGTACCCGTTTTACCACATTCGAGCTCCGCATTTTGAAACAAGATGTGTCTAAATATATGTATGTGAATAAGATGTGTCTCTTGACTTGTAAATATCAAATTGAGGTACATCAGAAACTGTAATTTTGCACAAAACGAGTACAAACTAGAGAACATTTCCACCGAATGTAGAAGATTTCTGTTGAATTTGACTCCACAAGGTCGACGTGTAAGAAAATTAATAGTTGAGTGGTGTGGTTGTAATTACCTAAACATGAGGGGGGTTTTCGTAATTTGACTTTACCTCAGGGGGTGATTGTAAATTACTGTAATATAAATTTAGTTGGTTAACTTTGGGCCAAACTTTCGGCCCAATAACATGCAATATTATTTTTGATTTTTTGTTGTACACAATTTATATTTTCTTATTGTATTTGTTATTATATCTCGAATTTCATTTCATAAAACACATTAAACACATATTAATGAGGAATGTATGTGACTGATCAGTAGTTATAGCATTTAGCAATAATTATTTGGGCTATAAATAACCCAGGAAATAGTGGGCCCCCATATATATTATTTTCCTAGGGCCTACAGTGAGACTATATTATTATTAAATAAAACTTTAATTATTTAATTAATCATGATTATTCTTATAAATATTTGGGAGCAATGATATATTGCTATAATTTGTAAATAAATGACAACTCCATTTTCCGAATCTAACTATAAAATAAAATTTGTAAATAGTAAATTGCAACTACCTCCCTGAGTTAAAGACTATTTACGAAAAAACCCCTGATTAGTTTATTTATATTTTTTATTTGCCTCGTGAATTGAATGAATATTTGGGGTTTATGTGCTGGAATCACACAAATTATAATTATTACTAAAAATAAATAAAAACAAAATTAAGTAAATGACGAAACTGGGGGGCATCTTTAGAATGTGGAGAAATTGACACCTAATCACACATTTAAGTGTGTGTTTGTGTGTGAGAGAGAGAGAGAGAGAGAGAATCTTCTTTAGAATCCGTTAAGGTGCAGGGCCGTTATCCCAAATGTCATCACTCTTCTAACAGCCGTTAATTCTTTTTCGAACTCTGTTCCCGTAGTATTTTACAAAATAAATAAAAAATGAATATATCTTAACGGACCGTGCTTTTCCGTCAAAGGTCTTAACAGCAACTCGATGCTATGTTAACGGAATGTAAACATAATGGATATATAGTGCTTATGTATGCCCATCATCCCATGGCATGACATAATTGCCACGTGTATTAACTGGGATTTTTTTATAATAATTAATTTGATATATAGAGTGTGTGGTTAGGGTTTTTCTATAATAATCCAATGGCTTTCCAGCCAGCCGTATCATGTCATTACTTTGCGTAAAGTAAATATAGACAATATGTTAAATTACTTGTTTGCCCTTGTTGTTTTTTTCCTTTTATTATATGTACACCCTTTTTATTCATTTCTCAAATTAAATTTATGCATTTTAAAATTGTCAAAATAATTTTTGATTTCGTAAATGCGAACATTTTCAACAAACACTAATTAATTTGCCATTATTGAAAGAAGAAAAAAGTTAAATCAATACATATGTATTAAATATGATTTTCCTTTATCTTCTGCGGCAAATGTCGATCTAATGTCTATTTTCGTAAATGAGGTGAAAACTGACGTGTTAGAATACTCGATGTATTATTAACGCCTCGTTTGGTTGAGAAGATTAACCATTAATAAGTAAGTAGTTGGTTTTTTATTTTTTATGTTTGATATCCCAATAATTTGCCGAGAGACCCCCATATATTATTTTGTCTTGCCTTGTCTTTTAGAGACTTATTTTATTTGATGTCCGAATGTCCAATGAAATAATTATATTTTTATTAGATTATTTAAATTTATCTTAACTAATTGTATCTTAGTAAGCAAACAGACCTTAATAATGAAGCTGAATAAAAGAAAACGCATGCGGTGGCACTTTGGTAAATAAACAGGAGGCCGATGTCAAATCCAGATAGGCAAAAATATGGTGAGCTGTACAGCCTGTAATTTATTCACATTCTTCATCACCACAATCTAAAATCAAATCAGACACATACATACATACATACATACATACATACATACACATACATACATGATAACAATTATAAAAATATAAAAATAATGTATCCATAAATAAATAAATAAATAATTAAATATGCGTGTTTAAAGAGAGAAGAAGAAGTTTTGACTTTGATAGACTCTAGTGAGAGAAAAGTTGAAGAAGAAAGAATGAAATCAGAAGAGAGAGAGAGAGAGAGAAAAGAATTCAATCCGATCTAATGCAAATTTGACGTCCGCAATAAAATCCCCAGAAAGCACACACTTTCTCTCTCTATCTCTTCTCTATTCATCTTTCTCTCTCTAAAAAAAAAAATCTGTGCTCAATAACACCGTCGTTAATCTGCAGGAAGACTTTTTCTTCGAAAGATCTCGGTTTTTGGTTGATTACGAGGGCGAATTAATTCAATTATTTGATTAATTGATGCTTAAAAAGAAGTGTTTTTTATTTGAAGTTCAATTGAATAGTAATTACTATTTCGTGGACTGAACAGAGCAGCTCGAAATCTCTACACTCGTGTAAGTATCTTAGTGCTCTTCGTAATTTGATTTATTTTTATTTTTATTTTTTAATTTTTTGTTGTTAAAATACTTTTCACGTGGTTATGCCGTATGCGTGTGTGTTTGAGATTCAATGTTCTATTATGTATGTGTAGTACCGATTGGTTTCAGCTGTAGATCGAGTGTTTTTGCCCTTTCCTAACTAGGGTTAGGGTTCAATCGAGTTATCTGCTTCCGTTTTTTTGCTTCTTTAGTGTTATTAAATTCCGGTGTTTCTTATTTTTTTTTGGCAAGTAAAGTAATTATTTCTGATGATTAGTTTTCTCATTTATTTTCTAATATATTTAATTTAATTTATTGAAGTAAAAGAGTCCACTTCTGTTTTTCCCCCTTGTAGTCTCATTCCTCAAGATTTTGTTTCTGCCGATGTTTTCCTCGTTTCCTGTTTTGCTCAGTTCTTTTTTGTAAATGGATTTATGCTGTCTGCATGATGTTATGAAATGAAGACGAGAAACCTGACTTTAATTTACTATTTTACGCAGGGATTGGTAGGGCAGGGTGTGAAATATTGTGGGTTGATTATTGGATAAGATAAAAGTTAGGATTTCTAGAGATAAAGTTGGCATCTCTTATGTCACAGATTTCGATTCTATTTTGGAAAAACACCAGCGCAACCCTCATGCATGTCCACTGTTAGTGATTTTGTAGCGTTTTTGTAGTTTTGTGAAAGTTTGAGATTAATGTTTTATTTAGGGAGTTCAATCCTTGGTGTAATAAGAGTCTTGTAATTTACAGTGTGTCGATTCTTGAATAAAAATGGTACCACAAGGGCCCCACACACCGCTTAGTGGAGGCCAGCCGAGATCAAATTCTGGGATGTTGGGTGGTCAAGGGGGTGGAAATGGAATGCCTTCGCAGAATGCATTTTCATCGTTGGCGTCGCCTCGCAATCAGTATAGTAACATGAATATGCTCGGTAATGTTCCAAATGTTTCATCTTTGCTCCATCAGTCGTTTGGTAATGGAGGCCAAAATCCTGGGAGCTCACAGAGAGCGTTTATTAATGGTGGGGCAGAGTCCGATCCACTTTCTAGCGTCGGGGGAGGGATGGGGTTTAATCACCCGTCATCATCTTATATGTCTCCGTCAATCTCAGCCAACCAAAATTCGTCTGGTCAAAATCAAGGTCAACAACAGTTCTCTAACGGTGACCAGCAACAATCTCAACAAATCGATCCTCAGAATTTTCAACATAATCAGCAGTTTTCTTTTCCGAACAATTCCCAACAACAGCAGCAGCAATTTCAAGCAATGCGAGCTGGATTAGGAGGTGTCGGCCCTGTTAAGATGGAGCCACAGGGGACCAGTGAGCAATCACCACATCAGCTACAAGCTTTGCGGACTCTTGGTTCGGTGAAATTGGAATCCCAGCAGTTACAGAGTATGAGAGGCTTAGGTCCTGTCAAAATGGAACCCCAGCATTCGGACCCTTCTTTGTTCTTACATCAGCAACAACAGCAACAGCACCTCCTGTCAAGGCAGTCCCCTCAGGGTGCTACAGCGGCACATATTTTGAGTCAACAACGGCTTATGCAACAACTTCAACAACAGCAACTATTGAAAGCCATGCCTCAACAAAGATCCCCACTTCAACCACAGTTTCAACAGCAGAATTTACCTATTAGGTCTCCTGTAAAACCCGTTTATGAACCTGGAATGTGCGCGCGGAGGCTAACGCATTACATGTACCAGCAACAGCATAGACCTGAAGTAAGATTCTGATACTGAATAAGTTTTTTTTTTTTTCCCCTAGGAAAGAACTTCTCTTTAGTGAGCACCTTGGGTTATGCTTACTAATGCGAGATATTTGCGTCGCTTTATTTTATTATTTTTGTAGGACAATAATATTGAGTACTGGAGGAAGTTTGTAGCTGAATATTTTGCACCTAATGCCAAGAAAAAGTGGTGTGTCTCGATGTACGGAAGTGGTCGCCAAACGAACGGAGTTTTCCCACAGGTCTGTTGGATTACAGACTCAATAATGGATGGACTTCTGCCAGGACTCTCCTGGCCCAGTTTATGCCATTATTGGTACTCTAACAATTACTATAGGTTTTGTATGAATGAAATTATTTTGGTAATTCAAAATAGGCTTAGCCTGGCTCTTTAACAAAAAAATCCTACTGAATTTATTTCAGTTGGCTGCATTACTAGTCAAAATGTCTAACCCTTTGAGTAGTTGAATTGATTTTTTTGGCAATTTTGCATCTGTAAGACATCCAAATTATAGTGGTTATAATGTGTATTCTATCCAAATATTTTGAAAAGTCAAGTATTAATTTAATAACGCTGCTTTGAATAAAATAGTCTCAAACTAACTCAATGATGGATAGAGGTCTATTAAAATTTATGTTATAGTTCTTTTGAAGCTTTTGAGATTTGTTTATCACCCAATGCAATGCTCTCACTTGGCAATGTATGCAGGATGTTTGGCACTGTGAAATATGCAATCGCAAACCTGGTCGTGGATTTGGTGCGTTTCCTTTCGTGTTTTGCTACATTATCTGTATCAATTTCTCGCTGTGTCTACAGTTTCTTGTTTGCCTTTGTGTTGTTCACTTCCTTTATTTCTTTGTGTGGTTATTATGGTATCACATGCAGTGATGTGGTGCCTTTTTCAGGCACCCATTTCAGCATGTCATATCCGCTCCTCACCTCCCAAACACCCTAAAAAACAAAACATAGATATGTGAAAAAAGGGAAAAAAAAAGGATTTGTTATGCATTTAACACTATTTTGTATGAACTGTTCAGAGGCAACTGCTGAGGTACTGCCCAGACTCTTCAAAATAAAATATGAAAGTGGTACTTTGGAAGAACTACTTTACGTTGACATGCCTCGAGAGTATCAAAATACATCGGGGCAAATTGTTTTGGACTATGCAAAAGCCATACAGGAAAGCGTCTTTGAGCAACTTCGTGTTGTTCGAGATGGTCAGCTTCGGATTGTGTTCTCACCTGATCTTAAGGTTAAACAATAGCTATTGGCTATTCTTTTTGTTGTTTAATACTTAGAATTGCTTAAGCTTACTCTCTTGCTTTCGGAATAATTTGTCAGATATGCTCATGGGAGTTTTGTGCTCGTCGTCATGAAGAACTTATTCCTAGGAGATTGCTGATACCCCAGGTTAACTAATCTACAAGTTATATTTTCAAATGCAGTTGTATTTTCAAATTTTGCTTTTGGAATAAAACTTTTAGTTGGGCAAAGCAAGGACAGTGTCTCCTTACATTTATGTGCATTGCATATCTCACTTCTTTTATTCTAAACTACAGGTTGGCCAACTTGGTGCTGCTGCCCAAAAATGCCAGGCTGCTGCTACTCAAAATGCCTCACCTGCTACATCTGTTTCTGAACTGCAAACTAACTGCAATATGTGAGTATTAGCTACCTGTGTGCCTGTTTGGTATTTATTCTATTCATTTTTTGGTGGTTAGTATTACATAAAATGTTTTGATTCTATGCTTTTCCAGGTTTGTTGCCTCAGCTCGTCAATTGGCCAAAGCGTTGGAAGTTCCATTAGTAAATGATTTGGGATATACAAAGAGATATGTGCGGTGCTTGCAGGTAACAATTTACTTGGTGGATTTGCGTAATTTACTGAAAATAAAAAAAATGTATGCTTCTCTGTTTGAACAAGTGGAAATCCTTTTAATCATCGAGCAGCACCCAAACTCTTGCATATGGATACTGATGATATAATGCGACCAGCGGGCCCCGGCATCAATGACTATTTTTTTTTCATTACCTTTTAATGTTCTTGTACATGACATTTGCTTAGTACAGTATCACATACACGATAACCTATATAGCATGAAAGATTTGTTATACATCTTTTATTGTTAAAATTGCAGATATCAGAGGTGGTGAATAGCATGAAAGATCTTATTGATTATAGCCGTGAAACTGGAACAGGCCCAATGGGTAAGCTTCATTATCATGCCTGTCATTTACATACTTGTCCTATTTGATGTCATTCTGTGAGTTGCTATCTATACCGATATTTGACGTAATCAGAAGTGCTTAGGATTCGGTATCGATTGTGATTAATGTTGTCTCATCAACACTACTTCATTTGAGGGAAGTCTTTATGTACTAAGTTATGGTGGGCCTTTTTTTTTTCAGAGAGCTTGACCAAATTTACTCAAAAAACAAATCCTTCGCCCGGATTTCAAAGTCAACCCCAACAAGCCGAGGGTCAGCTACAGCAGCAGCAGCAGCAGCAACAAAGAGTGGCTCAAACTTCAAACAACGATAATCCTGTCCAGGCTGCAGCCACACAACTTGCCTCCAATAATGGCATGCCAAGTGTTAATAACAACACTATGAACTCTATACCCACAACTTCATCTAACAACCCCATTGTTGGTCTGCTTCATCAAAACTCAATCAACTCCCGACAGCAAAACCCTATGTCTAATTCAAACAGCCCTTATGGAGGTAATAATAACGTTCCGATGCCATCTCCAGCTTCTTCTAGAAGTCCAGTGCCGCAAACTCAACCCGCTTCTTCCCCTTTCCAATCCCCAACACCATCCTCGTCAAACAATCCACAACAAACTTCGCACGGTAGTTTATCAGGTGGAGCTCAAATGAACTCAGCTAATTCACCAAATATCTCAATGCATCAACCTTCTACCTCAGGCGATGCAGATGCAAATGATTCGCAAAGCTCTGTCCAGAAAATTATACACGAGATGATGATGTCATCGCAGCTTGGTGGGAGTGGTATGATGACTATGGGTGGTGACGTAAAACCTGTTGGTAATGGCGGTATGAACGGGAGCAATGTTCTTGTAGGGAATGGAGTGGCGAACGGCAACCCTGGTTTTGGTGGTTCAGGCTTCAGGACAATGAACAACAATGGGATTGGACAATCAGCTATGGCAAATGGGATTCGAGCGGCCCTTGGTAATAACTCTATGCCTATGAGTGGGGCCCGAGGAGTAGGTATGGCAATGCCACGAGAGCAGCAGCAAGATTTGGGCAACCCACTTCTTAGCGGTCTTGGAGCGGTCAATGGTTTCAGCGACCTTCATTTCGATTGGAAGACATCTCCCTGATCGGTTTTTATCTAATGGGGTTTTGGCCTGTTTAAGTTGTAGCTGTTTGTGCAGCGTAGAAAATCAAGAGAGAGTAATTCCCATTGGAAAACGAGAAAAGGGTAAATGGCACGAGGCATAGTGTTTCTTCATAGGAATCTTAGATTATCATAAATTTTTCGTTACTAAAATTTCAGCTGGTTTGTTACAGATGGCTTTACTGTTTTGAGGGAAACTTGCAGGATCGACATAGCTGACCGTAAATTTTCTCTTTTCTGCCAAGACCCTCTCGTGGACACAAACCTGCTTCTAGATTTTCCGAGTACTTGAGTGTATATAGTCTGGATTGCCTTTTAAGCCAAATTTGTTGTAGAATTATCAGGGGTTGCTAGAGTTTAATTTTTACTTGTCTGATTCCTATAATCCTCATCTCTTACAAGTTGCAGAAACTGCTTCCTATAGGTTGTAATGTACATTATTCTAATGGTGTGGACATCAACTTCAATCACATTAATCACATTCGTTTTTTTTCTTCCCAATTTCAATGTGTTTTTTATTGAGTAAGACACTGGGCGACGGCCTTTGTTCGTATCTCTAGGACCAATTTGTCATGCCAGCAATCAATGGGTTGTGTGCTGTGATTTCTTATCAGTTGCATCCAAACATACAAATAAGTGTATGTAATGGTAAAATCATATACTACGAAAAACTAAGGTGCTCGGTAGATTGATTATGTGATGCAATAATTTATATAGAATAATGACTAGCAACAAAAGATGGTGAAGTTTCCTGTGAATACATCACATTTTGCTACTTAGCACACACGTTTAAAACGAGCAACTCCAACCGTATAGCAAGGAAAAGGGATCAATCAACAAAATATTAAATAAACTGCTTGAACCCAGAGAGAAACCTCAACCGAATACAAGCACATCAAGTACTGCACAGGACTAGAGATGTACACAGTAATTAACGCTCGTCTACAGATTAACAAGTTTTTCCAAGTTGTAATGTTTAGTGTGAAGAAAACTCTGGCCGATTAAATAGAGAAACGGATCACAAGCACAAAACGGGAGATAAATACATATCCTTAGAAACAGTCAAAAGGAATAATTCTTCAAATCAGCTTTTGAGTCGGCAATATCCAAGTCAGACATGCACTCTTCAGCAGTAAGAGGAGAGAGCTGTCTGGTCTTGCGTCTGAGATTATGCTTGTGCCATTCGCTCTTAAAGTGCTCTCTGTACTGTTTAGCGTCACCGACAAACGCATCGCAAGTGCTGCACTTTTGCTGTTTTACTACATCTCCTCCATGAGAAGAAGTCCCTTCTTTGGCAGAAATAACAACTTGCTTCTCCAATTTCTCACTCAGTTGTGCAACGGGCCCCACAGGTTCCTTCTGTACGCTCAATGGTTCGTCTTCCAAATCACCGTAATGGTCCATGTGTGTCTCACTACCGACATGCACATTCACTGCCACGATGTCTAGTCTCCCTTGCAGGTTTCTTACCAAAGCATCACAGTCACGGAAAATACTAGGATCCAGTTCACATATCTGACACAAACAGGGATTAAATTTAGTTAACGGGATTGTGTAAGCACATACGTATAAATACGAGAAGAAAGAACAGAGTTTAACTAATAATTTTTTTCGGCCAAGGTATTAGACTTACAACAGATAGCTGATTTCCAGATTCGTCTTTTGAAACGACGGTGGAATTCCACTCAGTGATCTTCTCCAAGAGAGATGGCATGTTCTGTTCAGGTACAGTTAATTTCAGTCTCATAGGGGACCGTTTGATGGGGAAGTGCTTCTGAAGCTCGCGGATAACATCTAATGCCTGTGAAAGTATTTTGGGATTTTATTAGCAATATAGGAACCGCAATGATAGGTATACATTTTCAAAACTGAAAGAAAAGAAGATAGCAAGTAAAAAAGACAATTGATAAAGACAGCGGGGCCATGTCGAAGATCGAAAGAGTTGAAACACGAGCAATGTGATATAGTGAAATTTAGCAATTGCGTATCTGTAATAAATGAAAGTTACCTGTTTCTTTGAGCTGCTATTTGGGTCAACAGCAAAGTGTATATCGTGCATTAGTCGCTCAATCATGCTTATGGTATACGGTCGTTGAGTTTCAGGATTAATAGTCTTCTGCATGATTATAGTTGCAATATCCCTAAATTGACTAGATAATTGTGACTCCCTCTCCTTCCCTGCAACTTGTAGCTCTCCTTTCTCTAAAATCTGCAATAGGGAAAGCATACGACTCTTTCAACACGTGCATCTGCAGTAGTCTTTCCATCTTTTAAGAAGCTAATGTTTCATGCAGAAGTTATGTAATGGAATATGAAATCGATAACTTCTCACTTCATAGTAAATAATAATAAAACCTAAAATCTTAGTTTGAACCACAACCAGCAGCCAATTCCAGGATTTTATACCCATTCACAAATACATTATCAGAAGCTAACGAATAAAACCTAAAATCTTCATTTGCGTAAGTACATAAGAGAGGTTATCACCTACTAGTTTATGTAATTATCGCTAGGTCAAATGGTGGACATATAACACGTGCCCAACCTTACCACCTCAACCTTTTTTACTAGAACAATTGTGCATCGCAGTTTTTACGATAAGATACGAGAGATTATCCTGATCAATCATTTTATTACAGAACTGCCTCCTGGTTTCCACAATGATTCTAATCACAGTTTCTCGGATCTTATGATCTGTAACAAAACATCTTTCCCTGTTTCAGTTCATCAAACAACTCCTATTTATTTATTTATTTATTTCATTCCAAGTCTAAATCAAATATAGTGACGAAGAAACTGACTGGTTGAATCACAAAAATTGGTATGGTATGAAAAAAATCGACTCGTCGTAAGTCGTAACACCGCTTCATGGAACTCAAATCACATTATTATTCCACCTTCTTTCCAAACATATCGATTTATTATTCTATCTGATATGATAAACTATGCACATTAACCAACGTCATCTAACGCAACTAATGTTACGAAACCATGGTGCCATTTTAAACAAGATGAATAACCAGCCACATTTAATTTGTTTATAGAAACATAAAATCGAATAACAAACCTCCAAACATATTTTGGATTGATCATCCATCCCAAACGCCGCCACTAATTCTTTCGATTTAGCGAGAACACCTTTCGAAACATTGGAGTAAACAGTCTGAGACTGCAACACTTCATCCAAATCTTTCTCCCTGCGCATTCAAATGTCATAAATATCACTACATCACCCCCAAAACCTTAATCAATTAAAAAAAAAAAAAAGCTAAAACCCTATCCTTCGATTAAAATTACAGTCACGCCCAATTTAATCTTCCAGTGTAATTTAAATTTGATTGTAAAACTAGAGTAAAAATATAATCTAATATATATGTATATACGTACACGCCGGAGCGCCATGAGAGAACTTTGTTCTTATAGCAAGCGATTTCGAATCGGTTGCCGTGCTTCTTAAGGCGAACCACTGCCACGTTCGTAAGCCTCTTCTGTCCTATCGGCTGCACAAGCGTCTTCGACATCTCTCTGCTTCTGTGCGGCGGCGGAGGCGGCGGCAGGTAGTGGTGGCGGTGTAAGGTGGCTTTGTTGTGGAATTAACGAAAGTGTTTGGGGAGGAAATGTTAAATACTGAAAAAGTTATCCGAAACTGGGCCTGCTTTAATGGGCTAATATTTCTTTGCATTTAGGGCCTTCAGCTTTTACTTTATTTTATATTGGGCTGGAAGGCCCATTTGAAATAACATATTATTTTTTTTAAATTAATTGTTATTATATTTTCATTTCCTTTTTTCCAGTCTTTAGTTTATATATAAAATATTTTAATATTATGTAATCTAATATTTTTAATACAATTTAATTATCATGTATGTAAATTTTCTTCCTTTTTGCAATATTACCCCATGCATCACACATGAAAAAGATGCTAGCATTAGTATATACTATACATACAAATATACATTACCAAATTGAACAATAGAAAGAAAAATAATAACAGATCAAAATTAATTATTTATTTATTAGAAAATTAAATAACATCATTCCAATGCCCAAAAACATTTAAAATATATTATAAAAAAAATACTCCAAAGCAAATTAAATTTTGCTTCTACAGAAGAGTTCCTTCTTTCAATCCCATGGAGATGAAAGTCCTCATATGCGCGTTCTTCGAACGCACCGCGTAAATAATATCACCTAGTGCAGTTTGGCACTCAATAACCGGCGGACCACACAACTGCAGAAGATTCACCATTGATACGAAATCCGCCCTGTCGGCATCGTATTTCGCGCCTTGCATAAACCCCACTGTACTATGGTATTTACTTTCGCAGAACTCGTAGAGTTTCTTCAAGCCCGCGTTCTCTTCGTGTTCTTTAACTCTCTGAAAGAACGTTTCCGTGTCCCTTGCGAATGCTAGGGCCAGGCCAGTGGTGAGTCTTGTGAGACCGGGAAGATCCGTCTGCGGTGACGGAAGATTCTTGTTGAGTTGATCGAAACAAAAACCGGGATCCGAGACCGTACGACAAATTTGGCTGATGAAATCTTGTGTTTGATCACTTAGTGAAGGGGTGATTAGGTATGAGGTGACAACCAAGAAGAATGGGACAATGCAACAAAATTTGTTCATGTTTTTTTTCTATTATATTTTTTTTTTAAGGTTTTGTGCTTGAGAAAATATGATGTGTTTGTTGCGGTTTTAAATAGAGAGGTGGAATTATATTTATATATGGTAGGTGTAATCTTGATTTAATATTTTTGTTGATATGAATAAATGTATATTATATTGTGAGCATAATATTCTAGTAGTAATTTTGAATTTAAGGTTGTGATTAATTGTCGTGCCAAGATTGGTGCTTGGATGACATTAATCTTACGTTAATTTTGTGAGAATCTGATTTTTATTTGGTTGAATGTATATTTATGTTCATAAATTAAATGATTCTACTAATATGGTATTTCGTTTAATGCATATAAAGTTTTGATTGACTATATTATGTTCTTCATAATTTTGTTCAATGCAACTCACTCGATCGTCAAACAGCTCACCCGATACAAGATTTAGGTGGTGTTTGCAAAAACTTATTTAAAAGTAGAAGTTACGGTTGTGAGTTAAATTGTAATTAAGTGATTATTTCTAAAAGTTGGGGGTAGTTGCAAATTAGCTGGAAAATTAACTAAAATAAAAAAAGCAGGTACATGGGAGCTTTTAAAATTGTAGCTTAAAGCAGCTTATTTTAAGAGAAGCAAAAACAAAAGTTTGTTTTACAAACACCTAAAACTAGATTATATGAGAAAAAAAATTCACAATTTATTTCTAAATGCATTTGCAAACACCACCTTAAAGCTGACGAAGATAAACAAGTGACTGAAAAATATATTAAAGAGGGAGTATAATATTTATTGATGTGACAAAAAACCTATCCGTTAGGTTTTTACATATTCGTTTATATAAAGAATCGTATATGGCTATTTTTTAATTTATGATCTTTTTATTCGTTCGAGATTTACATAGGTTGATTAATCATCAATCCTAATTTACGTATTTTCCTTATTTATTTATGGAAATTATCCTAAGATTTTCTTCTCCAATGGCCATCTCCGAGCTCGTCGAGTACCTAGGCCGTAGGGGTGGTAGACGAGATGAGCCGGCTCGAACTCGAGCTCGAGCTTTCTGACAAGTTGAGCTCGTGCCTTTACTTAGTTTTTCATGAACTCACGAGCCGGCTCACGAGCCTTCTTGTTATTTATTTTTTATCTACTATTTTTTATTTAAATAATATATATTATATAAAAACATATAAAATTTTAAAAATATATAATTACAGTTCATTACTTATTTTGTAATTTTGTTTATTATAATATAAATAATTTTTAGTAACAAAAAATTAATAATTAAAAAAAAAATATTCGATGAGCTCGAGCCTGTCAAAACAACCGAGTTCGGCTCGTTCACACCCGTAGTCTTAATGTGTTAAATTCAAAACTTGTATAGTTTTAAATTTTGATTAAAGACTTTTATTGGACACATATTATTTTAGAATTCTGTATAATTTATTTTGGATATTAGCATATAATTTAATATATTAAATTTATATCATCATATTTAAAAAACTCTTGTGATATATGTATAAGTTTTGTTTCATTACTTTTATATAATATACACAAAAGTGTTTGGGGAGGAAATGTTAAATACTGGAAAAGTTAGCTGAAACTGGGCCGGCTTTAATGGGCTAACATTTCTTTGTATTTAGGGCCTTCAGATTTTACTTTATTTTATATTGGGCTGGAGAGGCCTATTTGAAATTGCACATTCGTTCAAGTATCTTTATATATCTTTATTTATTTATATATAAAATTAAAAATTCGATGGTGCAATAAAAAAACTCCAATGACATACTTTTAATCTTTTTAGAATTTATAATTAATTTTTTTTTCATTTCCTAGTTTTCAGTCTTTTTTGGTCTAATGATTTTCGATTTGCAAATCAGCTAGCAAAATCATAATCCACCCAGAATAATCATATTTGTAGGAAGATTGATGTTATTTTGGTAATTTAAATTTTAGAACCAATTTTTTTTAATACGATTTAATTATCATGTATTTATATTTTTCTTCCCCAGTATACTATATACAAATATACATTTACCAAATTGAACAATAGAAAAATATAATAAAAAGATCACAATTAATTAATTAATTAATTATTTATTAGAAAATTAAATAACATCATTGCAATGCCCAAATACATTTCAAATATATTAAATAATATTGATATAAAAAAAATAAAAAAATACTCTAATTTATTTTTTCTTCTAAAAAAGACTTCCTTCTTTCAATCCCATGCTGATGTAAGTCCTCATAGCCTCATTCCTCGATCGCAATGCGAAAATGTCATTAGCGCCGGGTGCATTCTGGCACTCGATAACCGGCGGAGCACACAACTGCAAAAGATACACCATCGATTTGAAATCCCCCCTGTCGGCATCGTATTTCGCGCCTTCCGCAAACCCTACTGCGCTGTGGTATTTAGTTTCGCAAAAACCATAGAGCTTTATCAACCTCTCATCGTCTTCGTGTTGTCTTCGTCCCCCAAATATTCGTTCCGCGTCTCTAGCTAAGGCTAGGGTTAGGTCAACCGTGACTCTCGTGAGACCGGGAAGATCCGTCTCCGGCGAGGGGAGATGCGTGTTGAGTTCAATGGCACAAGTAGCGGAATCCGAGACCCCACCGCATATTTGGCTAATTAAATCTTGTGTTCTTTGGTCACTTAGTGAAGGGCAAATTAGGTATGATAAGGTGACAACCAAGAAAATTGGGAGAATGCAATAAAATTTGTTCATGTTCATTTTTTTTTTTTTTTTTTTTTTTGGATTTGAGAAAATATGATGTGTTTGTGATGGTTTTAAATAGAGGGGATGGGATTATAATTCATGGTAGGCGTAATATTTTGGTGTTAATATTTTGTTGACTTAATTAAGGTCATGCCAAGATTGTATTGGTGCTTAGATGGCATTAATTTTACGTTAATTGTGTGAAAATCTGATTTTTATTTAGTTGAATTTATACGAGATTTTTTTGTATATGGTAAATGTATATATTTTATTTTATATTATCTATCATTTTACAGTTCGATTTTTTTTTCCAAAATTTTATCATTATTACTTAAAACAATATTTCAATAGTCACAAACACACGAAATAATTTATGAAGAAATAAATGGTGATATATTTTTTAGTCACGTTTATATAATATGTCTACCCCCTAAAATTCATCCATGCTTATTAGTTTTGATTCTAACACGTGCACTGGAACCTTAAACGACTTCTTAAACGACTTTTAATATAACGTGAACGAAATACACTTTGAATATATATATATTTATATTGGCGTATGGTATGTGTATTTGACCCGAGTAACCCAATTACTTGTATGGGAACAAGAGACGTCGTTTGACCCGATGTCGAATGTCGAATTCGATTGACTGCAAGTTTTTTTTTGTCAATAAAAAAGAAAATAAAATTTCATTATTTAATAAATGTAAATAAATGGTTATTTCATATTAAATTTCATGTAAGAAAAAAAAAAGATTACCAATCATTCTCAATTTGCAGGATGTCTATTATTTTCAAGAATTAATAAAAAAAATATTATTTTATTCCTGTCTACAACTCAGTGAAACCCACCCCCAAAATCCTAGGTTTAAATCAAATTTCTGCGCAAACAAAAAAAAATTAGGGCTTTGGCAGAAATCAATCAACAACGCAATAAGCAATCCGATTTCTCGTCAATCGTACTGTGAAATGAGTTCTACCGACGATGAAGCTCAATTAAACAACGAGACAGATTCCGCCGGCAACGGCGACGCAAAAACCTTCTACGATGTATACGGCCCAGAGGTTTGTTCATCTTAATTTCTGCAATCTTTGTAGCCATGGGCATTGTTCCAACATTCTTCATTAATTGCATGCTCAAGTATGAACATCTAATTTTGCTTGCGTATGGAAAGAAGAAGAAAAAAAATAAAATTAAAATGGTGGTGTGTGATGAAATTTGAGATTTTTGTGTTTGGTGCAGGCGAGAGCAGATGTAGAATTCAAGCAGCCCGAAGCAAATTCGACCTTGAATCTGCATGTATTTCTCGAATTACCGACCTAGATTTCGATATTTAATTATTTATTATATCATGTTATTTTGAATTTGGCAGTACTCGTTGGTTTCGATTTTTGTTACAGGATGTGCAAGGACTTGCCACCTGGGTTCTTGCTGAAGGATTCATGCCGTCGTGGGTTTTTATTAAAGTAAAGAGCTTATTTATTGCTTCTCGGTTTTGCTCAATTTGTCGATTTTCTTATTTATTTAGCTAGTTTATTCAGTCTCCGAGCTTTTTATGTGCAGAACAAACCGTTAATTCCCAAAGTGGTCATGCTTTATATCCCTGGTCTCGATGCAGCACTTTATTTGTCACAGTCTAAACTACTAAAAAGTTTTAAAGAATGCTGTGGAATTCCCAGAGCGGTTTTATCTCTCAGGTAAATTGGTAACCATTTAAAAAAAAAAGTCGAGCGCATGATTTTCTTAAGCTATTGTACCTACTAAGTGTTTGCTTTTTTTTTTTTGGTGTTAGCTGTGTAGCGGATGGAATGCAGACAATAGACGCACTTCTTACATGCAAAATAAAAAGAAAAAGGGACGAAGCAGAGGTCATTCAAAAAAAAGCTGCTCGGACATCTTATCAAGGTTCGAGGAAATATCATATAGAAATTTGTGGTTTATTGCCACCTTCATTAGCAATTAAATCTTGGTAAAATATAACTGAAGTTTTTTTACTGTATGATGCTTTTAGCGGGAAATTGCGACTCTGCGGAGGGTGATAAAGCATCTGCCATTGACTTGACAAAAAATCTGCCATTCCCAGTCACTTACTACACACTAACTGCCAAGGAATTAGAAGATAATGGATACTGTTGTAATAATCCAGGTAACGTTTTAACCTGTGCAATTTTTTTTAATTATTATTTTTTTTGGGGTTTTTCTCATTGTACATTTTCTGTGCGGATATTGTTTGTTCTTATTATAGTTGATTAAATTTCTGGCATTGTAGAATTTCTTGCAACCCTTCCGGCCCCTTCTGGAACTCCATTGCATGAGATTGTGGCACTTGATTGTGAGATGGTAACTTTTCAATTATTAAGTTTGGTTAACCGTTTTTGTCAGTAATGAAGTGTTAGGCTAAGATTGGGGATAATTTATATATCCATGTTCTGTATTATTTTCTTCGTTTTGAGCGCGTTATTTGAAATATGGTTGAGTTGGTTCACCGTTTTTTATGTTTGTTTATTTGTTTGTTTGACCAGTGCATTACAAGAAAGGGTTTTGAGCTTACGAGAGTTACACTGGTGGATATTACTGGACAGGTATACCCGAAGGATCCACACATAACCTCGATAAACAAAGTGATACATACATAAACTCGATATGTAGAGTATATTCTCTGTGTATGATTTATTTCGGGCTGCTACAATTTTGGCTAATTTTGTTTCATGTGCAGGTATTGTTAGATAAACTTGTCAAACCAGCAAATGCTATAACCGATTACAATACAAGGTACTTACTCTCTTTAACTAAAACTGTCTAAGATATGAGTTTTCGAGTCTTTTGAGAAAATCAGTCCGAGAAAAAAGTCCGGGAGCCTAATTAATCTATTCGGAAATTTTTGTTTATTTTATTCTTTCGATAATACAGATACAGTGGAATTACATATCAGATGTTGGAAAACGTGACCACAACCCTCGAAGATGTCCAGGTATATTTCACGCCTTCTAAGTTCTACCTTTTTTTTCCTCCCATTTTTATATTCCAACAATCTCGAGTATATTATATTTATTGCATCACTTGCTTCTGTGTTTAGGAAGATTTTCTTCGACTGGTTTACAAAGAGACTATCCTCGTCGGACATTCATTAGAAAACGATTTATTAGCTCTGAAAATCCGTCACGATGCGGTGATAGATACAGCTATATTATATAGGCACCCAAAAGGCCGGTCCTACAAAACAGCTCTTCGTGTGCTGACTAGGAAATTTCTTTCCAGAGAGATACAAGATTCTGGAAATGGACACGATAGTGTCGAAGATGCAAGAGCTACACTCGAACTTGCATTATTAAAAATTAAACACGGTAACGCAATTTCGTCCCCATACAATTCTGAATTAAAGGCATCCAAATTAATTTGGTAATAATTTAGTTTATTACTTTTATTTCTGGTATTCAGGGCCTGGTTTTGGCATGCCCACTTCAACATTTTTACGTAAGAAACTCCTCACATTATTAAGTGAATCCGGAAAAACCTCGTCGCTGATCGATAATGTATCTATAGTGAAGAGATACGCCTCGGAATCATCTAATTCAATTCCAGTTTCTTCCGACGAAGAAGCTCTTTTAAAAGCCAGAAAAGAGGTAATTTTTATTTATTTTTTATTTTAATTTCTGTCCATGGAATTTTTTTATAAATCTTATCTTATGTTTTTTTTTTGGTAACTATCAGGTGAAAAATGAACGGGTGAATTTTATTTGGACCCAATTCACGGAATTGTATTCTTATTTCAAGAAACAAGCTAACGATGATGAAAACATAAACACGAAGATAGCAGAAATGATCTCATTGCTTACGTGTAATAAATCTAATGGTAAAAAAAGCATTTCATATAATGTCACTTCGGAACTGAAGGAAATTCTTAGTGGAATCGATAAGAAAGTCAAAAGCTTATTCTCGTGTCTACCGTGCAATGCCATGCTCGTTATCTGTACTGGCCATGGTGACACTGCAATTGTTCAAAAGTGAGTTGGTTCTATTGCAATTATTTATTCATTTAGTTTCTTTGGTAGTTTGTTGATAAAGTTGTGATTTTTATGTGTGAAGATTACGGAAAATTCTTTCGGAGCAAACGGAAACTGCACTTAGCCGAGAAAAGATAGTCAAAGTGCTGGAAGAAATGCAGGCCCAAGCTGAAATAGGCTTGTGTTTTGTTGGAATTAAACATTAAATCTCTCTATTGTGTAATCAGTAATGTACTGAAATTATTTTAATGTATACAAATAGGTTAATGCCTGATTTTTTGTTGGGTAATAATTATAAGGTTATGTAATCTCTTAGACATGAAGATTAAATATAATAGTTAGGGCCAATTTTGATTTGGTATTTATAAATTCAGTAGCTGTTCCTTGGAATATGTTCACATAGCAGGTGTAATGGAACTTCCGAATTTCGTCAATTCCGATTTTTTTTTTTGGTAATTTTATTGGATGGAATTGAAATATATATACCAGATTTTGATTTTCGTTCCGATTTTAATTTCTGAAACTATTTTGCAAAAAAATTGATTTTTTTTTTTTTTTTTGAAAATTACACTTGTAACATCAATGTTATTATGTATTTTTATGTTATTGGATACTAAAAAATTGATTCATATCAAAAAAATTCTGATTATGAAACAAATTGTTCATTCAAATTTCTGAAATTCTGATTTTCGCGACAAAATCAAAATTAGTTTTCTACTTCCGAAAAAATTGAAATTTTTCCGAGAGTGCTACCGTTTCGTTCAATTTCCACACCTACACAACAACATACCAATATCCTAAATCTCACAACATAACCTAAATCATAAGTTCAGAACAAATGTTACAAGTTCACTACATTCAACAAATTAAAGAACAAAAAAAGACAGAAATAATAAGTGTTGTTACATATATATATATATATGAATGATTTCCTATTTTCTGAGTATATATACAAAATCTGAGTTCACATCCAAGCAGAACAAACAATCAACATTTTATCCTCCCAACCGAAATGCAGCCCACCGTTTTCCTCCTTAACCGTATACCTCTCCGAATACTCCTTAATCAATTGCCGAATCTCGCTGCTCACATTCCGACCAATCGGGGACGAGCTAAAACCAGCCATACTCATCCTAGCCCTCCATTTCCCCGCCACCTCGTACCTCTCGATCCTCTCCTCCCCTTCACACGCAACAACGTTAATAATATCCCTCGCCAGACACTGCTTCTCGACATTCACCCTGTCCTGACTGTCCCTCCCCAGCGTGGCGTCCAACGACTCGAACACGGCCGAGTAGTAATCGTACGCCTCGCCGAACCTGATTAAAAACGGCGCGGTGTTCGTGTTCACATCTTGCTCGACAACCGTCACGAGCTTCGGGTTTAAGCCCTTCACCATGCGCAGAAGCCTGTCTCGCAAGTTGACCGTCGAAACGCTTTCGTCGGGCATGTGGTGTAGTTGAAAGGCAAAGTTTACAACCAGTGCTTCTTCGCCAGGCTGGCAGTCGAGCGTCGACGGGGAAACGAGGGCGGTTTCGGAAGTTACTGCATGGAATTCAAACGGGACCCGTAAATCTTTAGCCAATTGCTCGAGCCTCTGTCCTATTACGGTGAGGCCTCCCACACCGCGTTGAACAGATTCCGGGTCGTCGACCCCCGTTAACCTAATGTGGGGGCGCCTTCCGGAAGTCTTTGCTAGGGTTTGGAGGAGTGTGTAGTATTGACTCCCTTGGTTGATATCGAAATCTATGATGTGAACTCGATTTTCGTCTTTGCATGCTTCTAGAATAGCTCCGTTTGCCGCCATGAAACCGAACCGGAAGCACGGGCAGACTTCGAAGAGGACCTGCATGGCGGAGAGGCGGTCGGAAGATGGCGGCTCTTTGCATTTCAGGGCTTTGTAGAGTCCCCTCCCGGAAGATTCTACCCTAGCAGCCAGAGCTTCCACCATGTACGCGGCGATTCTTCCGGAAGGTTCTCCCTGGATCGAGACCCTCTGACGGAGCACATTTATCATGTGAGACGCTTCGGCGAAATTGCCGTTCTGAATCGAAGCTGCGCATGCGAAAAGCAGGCTCTTTGGAGAAGTTGCGACGCTTGTGCTACTAAAGATGGAACCCGAGGAGGAATATTCCTTTGGGGAGTCTTCGGTTTCGTTTTCGGTTTCCATCCCATTATTGTAATTATTATCACTATCATCATCGTTATCGAGGAGAGCGTGTTCGAGTTCTTGAAGTTTTAGTTTCATCTGGGCATCGTCGTAGTCGATCATGTCTGATTCGTAGTTGGGTTGATAAGGGTCGTTCCCGTAATTTTCGCTGCTGTAGGATTCGGTGTTGTCTGAATTAGAAGTGGATGTTGACTGTGCGACAGAGGTGTTATCACCGTTCTTTATCGAATAAAGCTCGTGGTTACCGAAAAATGCAGCAGGTCTTACTAAAGACATGGTCCAATCCGAATTCCCAGTCGTGAAATCTTCCTCAAACAGACGAAAAAGTCAAAACTTCAGAAAATCTCGTTGGTTCCTTATATCTGAAAAAACATAGGGGAAAACAAGGTAAGAGAAATCTTATTCTATACGTTCATTCTTCACATGAAGAATAAAACGAAAACATATTCCTCGGTTTTCTCTTCAAATACATACTTCAACTATGGTTAATTCAGTTTTGCACAAACACGAGGAGGTCAAATGTGATCTCGCTTTCTTTAGACAATCGAAAATAGTGGTTTCTTATTCTCGAGTCGAGACCATCTTAACGAATACAAACCAATCGAACGAAAGAGATTGCAAATCTTTCACAAAGACACTCCCAAATAAGTCATGAAAGAGTGAAATTGAAGCTAATTTCTGCCGAATTACCGGCCAGCGCACGCTTTTTAACGTTCGTTGTACTTTCATATACACACGTGTTCGGGTAATACCGTTTTTCAAGACCCCGATTCAGCACCTCCATTGAAGTACGAAAACGGCACAAAAAAAAATGCTAAGATCATCATATAACAGTAGCCACTTTCTTAAAAAGATCTCAAAATTACATATATTTTTTCGTTTTCGAAAATTCGATAACAGATTCCCCAAGCTCCTCTTCATCGTAAACGAATCTTAAATCTCAAATCATAATCACTACAACCTTAAAAAAAATTGTTCTTTTTCCAATCTTGTTTCAATCAAAACAAAAATGATTTTACAATAAAGATTTCAATTTTCATAAAATTAAACAACTATAAATACCTGAACAGAGGAGAAGAAAATCAAGACCAGCCCACAAGGAATCAATTCAGCAGCAAACAACAATCTGCAAATCAATTAAGCTTTGAGGTAGCTGCTATTAGGGTTTCTGACTACTGATAAATAGTAAACAAATGCAACTATCTAATAAAAATATAATTTTTTTAATATGGGATTTTGTTTTTAAATTAAAATATTTGAAGATTCTGAGGTGGGTTCAGTGAATAAGCAATAAACAAAAGACAAAAACAAATGTCCAAAGGTTGTAAGAGCAATAAAGATTGAAACTTTAACAAACAAAGAATCAAGACATACCTTCACAGAAAAAAACAAGGCTTTACAAAAGACTTTTCGTAGATATTATATTATTATATATAAATTTCCTATACATATATATATATAGATATATAGATATAGGAATGAACAAAATTCAAAGACTTGCGGAAAGAAGAGAAAGATTCAAAATCTTCTGGAGAAAAGTGAGAGAGAAACTTACCACCACTATTCTCTGTTTGTTTCTTCAACAGAAGCTTCTTCAGCTTTAATTGGATGTTTCTAATTAAAACCCCATTTTGCCCTTTATGTTTGTGTCTTATTACCACACCTAGTGGTCTGACCCAGTCAACGCTTTGTTTGTGTATGAGAAAAAAAGATTAAATTTTTATTTACTCTATCTTCTAGAAGATGATACCTTTTGATCACAAAACCGTGTCCTTGTGAAAATGACCGTTGTGCCCCTACTGAAATTATTTGGTAGAGTGGAACATTATCTAAACATTGGTTTCTTATCCATAAAGATGAGTACCATGTCAAGTGGATTAATTTGCCTAATTATTAATTAACCCAATAATAATAATAATAATAATTAAGAATAATAATAATAAGGCTGCGGCGGCTATATGCCAGACTAATTCTACTTTTACAAGACCAAATTAAATTTTGTAATATATAAATACTATAATACTCTTACTTGCTAAAAAATAGAAAATTTCAAATGTGCAATACCAAAAACTCAAAAAAAAAAAAAAAGGCTGCGGCTATATGAAAGACTAATTCAACTTGTGCAAGACCAAATTAAATTTTGTAATGTATAAATACTATAATACCCTTACTTGCTAAAAAAATAGAAAATTCCAAATGTGCAATATCAAAAACTCAAAAACAAAAAAAAAACCCTATCACAAAACCATAAGATCAACTCTCATCTTTTCCATCAAAACATTTCTCCTTCCTCATCTATAAAACCACAAAACCTAAATCTTCAAAATCATCAAAACTTAACAAATCCTACAAAGATGACAAGTATGGAGTCATAAGACATCAAAATAGAATAATCTACGGTGGAAAAACCCAAGAAAGTATACATATATGTGTTTTTTTTTAGCTAGAATACCGTTTCTCCAAAAAAAACTCTCGCGCAGACGCAGTCGACATGTACATGTCAAATTTTATAGGCAAAAATCGACATTGAGATGTCAATTTTTTAGTACAAAATCGACACCTTAGTGTCGAAATTTAACTATTAGCAAATTAGTCCAAATATACTAAATTTCGACATTAAGGTGTCGAATTTATGGACATATATTCGACACCTTAATGTCGAAATTTAATTGTTTCATATTTAAAAAAAAAAAAAAATCCCGCACAGACACGGTCGACATGTACATGTCGAATTTTATAGGTAAAAATCGACATTGAGATGTCGTTTTTGGAGTACAAAATCGACACCTTAGTGTCGAAATTTAACTGTTAGCAAATTAGTCCAAATATACTAAATTTCGACATTAAGGTGTCGAATTTATGTATATGACACCTTAATGTCGAAATTTAGTTGTTTCATATTTTTTTATTATTTCTTATTTGGTCTTGCATGAGCAAACAAAAGCCAGTTTAATTTATGGGTATATTTGTCATTTTATCTTAATAAAATGGAATCTTTTGGAATCTTTCTTTGATTTGATCTTGCACAAGTGGAATTAGTATTGCGTATGGCCGCAGCCTAATAATAATTGTGTGGAAGTCGTTAAAAATATATATTGTACAGCTTTTATCCACTTGATGACTTGGAACATAATAAATAAATAATTAAATACTCAATGACTCGATGTACACGTGTGACTTGACGTAAGGCTTACAAATTTTATGTATCTACCTACAATAATGAGCTTATTCATGTTAAATAATAAATTGTCTTTAAATAATATATACATATATATATATATACTATATATGTGTACTTTTTTTTGGATTAGATGTGAAAAGATAATATATATAATGTTTTGTTAGTGAACCATCGTGCAAATCTTGACATGTTAATACCAATTCTACTATACAAAAATCAAAATAATAATTTAAAAAATTATTCCATGATAAATTACAAGTTATTCTACAAAATAATATGTAGTTGGTTAATTTTATTTTTTTCTAAATATCGCTGTTGGTGCAAAAACATAAAAAAGAAAAAGAAAATAATAATAATAATAATAATAATAATAATAATAATAATAATAATAATAATAATAATAATATTAGTAGCTGGGCCATTTTAAGATCCTATTTCAAATTTAGACCATAAAATGGTTGAGATGAATAAAGTATGCGATTCAACGAATTCTATAGCCCATAAGTAGCGAAATGGGCTTTGGCCCAATAACTGTAAATTTAGGGTAAATTACAACCACCTCCCTGAGGTAAAGTTTAATTACAAAACAATCCCTTCTTTTTGAGAAATTACATCTAGCCCCTATGCAGTTTGTTAATTTCTTACCTCCACTCCTTACAAAAGGCTGCTAATGTAAGAAATCTATAAATTTCAGGGGGTTGGATGTAATTATAAAAAAAATAAGAAGTTTTTTTTTGTAAATAAATCTTATTTCAGGAGGGCGGTTGTAATTTACCATGTTGTTTATTTGGACTCGTCTCATTAAATATGGATGAATTATGGTAAGGTAGTGAGTTTAATTATGATAAAACCTAACAAACTAATCCAATTATAAATCAACAATTAAATGAGTTTAAGAAGCGCGTCTAGTAAGAATCTCCTCCGCAACATTTTGTAGGTCGAAATTTAATTTATCGTACATGCTTATGTTTAATATAGTTTACATTATTGTTTACGATCTGCAAACTATTGCACGAGAATGAATATTTACACAACACATTTAAATAATTGTGTAAATTTCTTTTCTTTATAAGAAAAAGAAACAAACAACAATCAAATGAGTATAGAAAATATGATGCTCATAAGTCTTTGGGGAGATTTTTGTTATGGTGGGTAAGATGTAAACAACCCATTCAACTCACTCAATTATTTTACAATTTAATTCCATGATTATTACAAGAATGGCGGCCTAAAACAACCTTCGATAAAAATAATTACATGATAAAATAATTAAATATATGAACTACTGGATAAAGTTTTTGTCTGAATATTAGTGTGTGTGATTTATAAGTTATTATACGAAAATGTAGTTTTTATGTATTTAAATAAAAAAAATTGCAGAGACAATCAAATGTCTCATGTTTTCTTAGAAAAAAAATTGTCTTTTTTGATAAATCAAAAATGTCAAAATCAAAAATATTAATTATGACATTAATAATTGTTACAAGGTTTCATCAAATTATCACAAAAAAAGTTAATTAGCTGAGCTGTCACAATCTTAATTCCACATACTTCACCTTAAAAATGGAGAATTAAAAGGTTTTCTTAACCGAAAACGAGAGCCAATCTTTCGAAATGATAGATACATAAATGCCAACTAACTTTACTTAAGACAATAATTAAAGATATTAATTAAGTGATTATAAAAATGGGGGTTGGTATTAACTAAATTTCGACAAGTAATGTCTAATTCAGACACACATACTTTTCTTATGTGTTACTTCATTTGGATTATTTAATTTATTTATTTTTGGATGGCGGAAGACACGCTATCGTTTTGTACAGGTAGGGGTGTAACGAGTCGAATTTGACTGTTTTGGCGAGCTCGAGCTTTAGTTCTTCGCAGGGGCGTACCCAAGTAGTGCCTTGGAGGGGCAGCCGCCCCTGCAGAATTTTTTTTTTTTGCCTATTTTTTATTGAATTTTATTTATATATTTTTAGATTATAATATATTCGCCCCCTAATTTATTTTTATTAAACTCTCGCCCCCCAAATAAATTACCATTGGTCCGCCCCTAGCTAGTTCTTCGAGTAATTTTTTTGGGCTCGAACTCAAGCGCGAGGCGAGCTTGTCGAGCTCGAGCTCGAGTGTGAGCCCATTTTGTGTATTCTTTTTAGTTTTTTATTGATATTATTTGAATTTTATTATTATAAATTATAATAAAAATATCGAAATAAAAAACATGTCCTGTATTTTATTTATTTATTTATATGAACTTATTATTTAATTTATATCAATTATATTTTAAAAAAATTGTTGGAGATATTAATACTAAATGATATATTTCACTAATAACTTAAGCTTTTGGTTGAGATGGTCATTCAACATGGTATCAGAGCCAGACCAAATGAAAGATCATGAGTTCGAAAGGTCAAATGAAAGGTCCTGAGTTCAAATCCCACCGCCACCCAATTCAAATATTTCAAGTGCAAGGTTTCAAATGTAATTCGCCTACACTTGAGGGGGCGTGTTGGAGATATAAATACTAAATGATACATTTCACTAACAACTTAAGCTTTTGGTTGAGATGGTCATTCAACAAAAATAACAAAAAAAAAAATGCACGAGAGTCGGCTCGGCGTAGCTCAGGAACAACTAAGAATGAGCCTCGAGTTTGAGTTCGAGCCTCTGTCGATCGAGCCGGCTTACCCAAATTCACGAGCCGACTCAAGTCATTTACAACCCATGTACAAGTAATCTGTTTTGAGTTAATTAGGAATGGCTGCTGATTAATATTAATTATGTAACAATTAAATTAGCCATTGATCGAGGATGAAATTAATAAACTTTGCATGTTGCATGAATGCCAAAACGCGCATATATATATATATATATATATATATATATATATATATATATATATATATATATATATATATATATATATATATATACTCCCCCAAAAAAAAACAGTAATCCCTACTAATTAATAATACAAACACACAACTAATTAATTAGATTTATGTTTCGATAATTAAATTAGCAGGTAATTAATGAGAAGTTGACGATTTAACTAGTGATTAAAACACTTGTACTCGATTAGACTAATATATATATATGATGGGAGATATAGACATATCACCACAGCCTGATTAAGGTTTAGTACTGTCTGTATAGGTGAATATATATTTAACTAAAACACTGTCTTAATTAACTTTACAATTATAATAATTGCCTCATTTTTATAGCAATTATACAATTAATCATAATAACTTGTCCAAAATTAAACAATAAAAAATAATATTATGCTTCCATAAATTTCAAATGCAATGTTTCTTGTTAAAGACGTATAGTGACACATATCTAATAATGCTAAACTTTTCAAGCCTATATATACATATATATATATATTTACTTATATAAGTTAAAACATGGAGAGTTCACCAAACAGCATCACAATATTAATCGAATAACAAGCTTTTTATTCCGATACCGAGCTTTGAAAAAAAAAAGAGTTTTTATATTCGGAGCTGCGAACTCTCGATATATCATATATGATCCGATCGATCGATATTTTCTTGGCAAAATTCTCGTCAATTTTTCGGATTTTCTTCTTCTATTGAATTCTAACTAATTAAAGGTAATAACAATTCCCTCCATTGGATCCTTTCTTTATAATATGGTCATCAATTCTTCTGCTATTTATATTTTGAGTCATTTTATTGTTTTATTAATGATAAGACATTTTTAACACAAGTAATTAATTAATTAATTAATATTGATGGGGCCATTAGCAAAGACAAAAAAAAAGGTGTTTTGTTTTTTTTCCACATGTAATTAAAGTCCATTTTGTGGTGCAAAACCAGCTTAATTAGTAGCTTCTTTCTGTGTATATCCACATTTTTCTTTTTTCATTCATCTCATGATCGATGCCCACGATTTCGATTGAAACTTAATTCGATTAGTATTCTAACTTCTTTGAGGGTTTTCGATCAACAGCTAAAAAAAAATCAATAAATATTGCGATATATATATGGATGAAACTGCGGCATGTGGTGGCGGCGGATCGAGCGGCGATCCGATAATTAGGACGACTAGCCCTAGAGGCCACTGGAGGCCCGCCGAAGATGAAAAACTCCGGCAGCTAGTCGAACAATTCGGTCCTCAAAACTGGAATTCTATTGCTGATAAACTTCAAGGAAGATCAGGTATTATTATATATATGCCTATATATGTGTATATGCTTGTATGTATATATCTAAATATATGTATGTGTATGTACTTATAGATTAGGGTTTTAGTTCCTTTTAATTTGTAGAATACATCAAGTTTTTATTAATATCCCTCTTATTAATTATAATAATTTTTTTACCAGAAAAGTTTGCATATATATTGTGTGATAATTATTATTCTCAGTTAATTAGGATATGTTCTTCCACATATCTTTATCTCTACAGTTAACATTCTTTTAGCAGAAATTTATGAATCTTTTTTTGAATTAATTAAACCCTCTGAATTACTAATTAATTAATTAATTAATTAATTAATTAATTGATCATGCACAACCTAATTACAAGAAGTTCATAATTTTTTTAATTAACTTTATATTCTCCAATAATATAATTCAACTTATAATTATTTTAATTTAATTCAAGAATTTAAAATTATTGAGTCTGCAGATAATAATACTAATCATGCATGCATGCAGGTAAGAGTTGCAGATTAAGATGGTTTAATCAACTTGATCCAAGAATAAACAGAAGGCCATTTTCAGATGAAGAAGAAGAAAGGTTGCTTGCAGCTCACGCAATCCATGGAAATAAATGGGCACTTATTTCAAGAATTTTTCCAGGTAGAACTGACAATGCAGTTAAAAACCATTGGCATGTAATTATGGCAAGAAAGCAAAGGGAAAAATCCAACCTAATTTCTGGCAAGATTAGTGATGATCAATCAACCAAATTATCTCGCAGTACTACTTACGTTTTTCGGAGAAAGAAATCGAGATTTCAAGAGGATAATTACGGTTCGAAAATCAGCTTCGAGAATGGTGGGATTTTCGATTCGCATAAAGACAAAATCTTCTCTTTGTCGTCTGGTTCGTACACATCACCATGGCCTAATTATAATTCATCCGCTAATTATTCTGATTTATTCGGACCGAAAAATAATAATCCCCGTATGTTAGCTACTATCCCTTTTAATCATCGCCTGAGCAATTTTTCGAGTAGTACTCCATTTATTAGTTATTTGGAGTGTGGAGAAAGTTCGTTTTCGTTTAGCAAAACGAGGACGAGTGGTGAGAATAATAAGCAGATTGAAGAGAAATCAAAGAAAGATGTTCCATTCATAGATTTTCTTGGTGTGGGAATTCTGTAATTTTCTATTTTTACATAGAATTGTAATTGGTTGAGGAAAATTAATTATGCATGTATGATATATATATAGTACGTAGTGTGTGTTTGCATGGGGAGAGATATATATGCATGATCATGACTAGGTTAGGGTTTTGTGTGTGTATATATATATATATATATATATATATATATATATATATATATATATATATATGTATGTATGTATAGCTAGTTCAATCTTTGTAGGCTCGGATTTAATTATAAGTCCCTAATGTAATTTATAGGGTAGAAATTGATCTAGGGTTTGAGACTTTGAGTGTTTGTCCATTTCACAATTTTTTAGAGAATCTTATAAATTTTGTTTTGTATATTGAAATCCTACATGCCTATATATATGTATGGCGATTTTTGTATTGCCCATGTGATTTTTTTTTAGAATTATATGATTGAGATATAATCTATGTAGCACGGAAAACTTCAACTTGTTAACGTTTATGTGTTTCGGAGACATTTAGTGTCGGAAACTTGAAGACACCCGCCGGACACCATATGGGCTATTTTGCAATTTCTAAAAAGTTAGAAGCATTTTTTAATAGCAAATTTTTAAATATTATTATTGTTTCCTAAATTATTTACATGATTTAATATCAATTGCAAATTGATAGTTGATAGTAAAATTTATTTTGAATGTATTAGTGTAAAAATATATAAAAGGAATTTATACATAAATAAAAACTTGTATTTGTTTAATAGAATATTTATAAATAAACCCCTATACTTTTAATATTTACACGTTTCCCCCCAATTTTCCATATGTATCCCCATTTTTAGAACATGCCGTTTCTCCATAAATGTTTGCCCGTATTGCCGTTTCCGTTTCCGTGCTACGTAGGATATAATAAATTTCTTGCTTGATACCTTAAAATTCTTAAATCATATAAATATAAGTATAATTAAAATTTTAATGGGCCAAAAGGAAAATATAATTTTATTATTTGGGCTAAAACCCAACAGCCTCTTCCTCTTTAGCCCAGTCACTTTACATTTTCGGATAAACCCCTCTCTCTCTCTCTCTAAAATATCGATGATAATGCTGACGTGGCAACAGTTGCAGCAGCGGCGAGGTATCACTGCACATCCCAACCATAAGTGGCGAATCCAGAATTTTTGTCAAGGGTGTTCAAAATTAAATATAGTAAAAATTATAATGGTTGGCTAAAAGTTTACGGGGTTCAGGGGCAGCACCCCCGATTTTTTTTTTTTTTTAATATTGTACACATTAAATAATAAAAATATATTTAAAATTTTTAAATGTAGAGGGATTATTTTACAAATTTTGGGCTAATTTAGAAAATATTAAGACATAGAATTGGTGAAAATATTAAAGGAGTAGTAAACATATTAAAGTTGCAAGCGACAAAATGTACATTTCATTAGCATATTTTGGATTTTCAAAAAGAAAAAAAAGACCCACATAATTCTAAATTTAGAAAACAATGGAAATAATACATATATAAAAAACATTAAGAATTTTGAATAATTTAGATTATATTTAATATTAAAGAAATGGTAGATAAATTCAAGTTACAAATAGCAAAATATATGTTATATTAGGAGATTTTGTTTTAAAATCAAGGGTATCCAGTTGCACACCCTTGGACCACACTAGATACGCCACTGTCAACCACGACGTCGTTTTGATACGCAAGGGCGAGAAAAGCAGACGCAATATAAATCGTCCGTCCGATCTAGGGCAAATGCATAGTGATCCATTTCAGGTACTTTTCTCAAACGAATTTATTGTATTATTGTTAATTTTTTGTGTTCAAATTCTCACTGTTAATTGTTATTAGGATCAGAATTTAGCTTAATTTTTCCGCAATGTTGAGAAAAAAAGGCAATGTTAAAATCAATGGATTCTCTTTGTTAATTTTTTTTTTAATTTACTTTAATTTTTTGCCATTCTGCAAATGTAAGTTGTATCTTCGAAAATGATTTAATTATAGAAGATGCAATATCAAATTAATACATGATTAAATATATTGACAAACCTTACTTCGATTCTTACATGGCAATGCCGGCTTTGATTCTTACATACTACATCATAGTACTTATCATCTTTCTCGAAAAGTATATACTATACACCTAAACACAAGAAAACAAGAACCTATAAAATGTCGCCCTGCCGTCTATATTCGTCAATTTTCACACACACCGCAAAACCGAGAGCAAAAACGAAAAAGATCGATCGAAGATTCACCATGGATAGAGAACTCGAAGAAATGCAATTCCTAGGGCTCTTCGGCATCTACGCAGAAGCCTACAAACTCATCTTCAAACTCCGTAAAATCTTTACCCAAATCACCCTCGCACTAATCCTCCCTCTCTCCTTAATCTTTTTAGGGCACGAGAAAATATCGGAAGTCCTTTACTGGAGAATCAGGTACACCGAATACAAGCTACACCGTACGCCAGCTGGCACCCCGCGATTTGATAGCCTCTCGGACCTTGTATCGTCCGAATGGTCATTGTACGTACTCTTTAAGGCAGTGTACGTCACTTCCCTCCTAGTTCTCGCTCTCCTCGCCACCTCAGCGGTTGTGTACACCGTCGCGTGCGTGTACACAAATCGAGAAATTACGTTCAAGAAAGTCATGAGTGTGGTCCCCAAGGTTTGGAAGAGGCTTATGGTAACTTTCTTGTGCACTTATTTAGGTTTCTTCGCGTACAACGTAGCTTTTGCCGTAACCTTATATTTATGGTTTGTGACTCTGTGCGAAGTCTCGATAGTAGGCCCGGTGGTTTTGTGGATCATATTTGTATCGTACGCAATAGGGTTCGTGTACGTGAGTGTAATATGGCAGTTGGCTAGCGTGGTCACGGTCTTGGAGGATTCGTGCGGATTTAAGGCGATGATCAAGAGCAAGAACTTGATCAAGGGGAAAATATTGGTTTCGATTCTTATATTCTTTAAATTGAATTTATCGTTGGGAGTTATAGACTCGTATTTTAGGATGTATGTCGTTTACGAGTGGTTCGAAATCGGGATAATAAAAGTTATTGGGATTGGGGTGCTCTGTTTTCTGCTCTTGTTGAAGCTGATTCTGTTTGTTTTGGTTGTCCAAACTGTTATCTACTTCGTGTGCAAGTCGTTACACCACGAGAATGTCGATAAATCGGCTCTTTCCGATTATTTGGAGGGGTATTTTGGGGATTATGTACCTTTGAAGGCCAAGGATGTTCAGCTGGAGGAGTATCATCTCTAATCTTATTACAACTTGTAATAGTAATTGTATGATTAGGACAATATAAGTTAGTTTTACTGCATGTCCTTTTTTTGCAGTGATGTGATGAATAATGAATTAGTGTATGTTTAAGCTGTTTTGTTCTTATGTAATGACGTCATAATTAATTAATCAGGTCTTTTAGTGGTTTAGTTGGCATAATTATTAATTCTTTTATAGAACAGAGTAGTTATGATAATTTTGTCTTTTATTTGCACAATAGTGGATTATGTTTGTTAACCAAGTTAAGTGGTGCATAAGTAATGCTGGAAAAGTAAAATAGTTAAAAGAAAATTTTGAGTAAATAAGTTTTAAAATTGTATATATATATATATATATATATATATATATATATATATATATATATATATATATATATATATATATATTAATAAATTATAGGGTAAATTACTGCAATCTTAAACCTCATGTTTGAGTAATTACATATTTTTCCCCTCAACTATGATTTTTTTCCTTACACGTCCACCTTGCGATGTCAAATTTACTGGAATCTTCTAGATTATGAGGAATATTTTCCAAATTGTATCCGTTTTACACCATTCGAGCTCCACATTTTGAAACAAGATGATCAAAAGACGGGCCTCTTGGCTTGTAAATATCATATTGTGGTGCATCAGAAACTGTATTTTTTACACAAAACGAGTACAAACTAGAGAACATTCCACGAAATCTAGAAGATTATGTTGAATTTGACACCATAAGAGTAGACGTGTAAAAAGACTCATAATTGAGGGGAGTGATTGTAATTACCTAAACATGATGAATTATTTAATTGATCTTACATCTCATGGGTGACCGTAAATTAAATAAATATTTATATGAAAAATATATTTCAAAATCTATAATTATATTCATCCTGGAAAATTGAAATGTACATGTAGATAATAACACACGGCAAATGCGAATTTTCAACAAATAATCCAAATAGGCAAGTTAACACGAAACCGCCCTATATATATATATATATATATTCCTATATATCGTAATAAATAATAATAATAATAATTACTTCGAATTTACATTTGACCGAATATTTTTAAATTGAAAAGTCAAAATCGTAGCAGCCAATTACCGTGTCTGCCACACCATTCCACATTCCTATAAAATGCACAACGTCTCCATAGAACTAAATCATTTAAAAACTTCCAATTTCCTAACAAAAAATAAATTAATTTAATTTCCAATTATTCTTTCACAAGTTTTTGTTACCTCGTACAGATCGAGTCATACTTTATTTTTTCGATATAATTAAGGAACAATGTCCATCATCACCAAATCTATTAATATTGCATGTGGGGTTTTGCCTAGGCTCAATATTACTAACAAGCCCTCCTATATGTCCGGAACTCGAATATTCTTTTATTCTTCGTCTTCTTCACATTTCGTTTCTGCAAATAATCGTAATCAACATGTTTTTCGTAGAGCGAAACAGTACGGCACAAGTCGAAGGTACGTACGTAGATGCAAATCGCGTAAACATATATATAGGCAGAAAATTGTGTTATTTAATTTATTGGATATTCGACGAATAATCTTGAAAATTATTGCTTCATTTTTTTTCCAGGAGATTCGTCGTACGAAGTGTTGTCAGACCAGGATCTCCGCCGCCATCAGAGCCTCCTTACAACTTCATGTAATAATTTGATTTTTTTCTTTCTTTAATTAATTAATTAATTTTGATCACATAAAATTAATTAATGGGTTTTGATTTTCATTTTGAATGCAGAAATTGGGCTATGGGGTTTGCAATGACAGTAGTTATACCCTTCTTCACACACAAATGGACATCACTTCTCAAACTCAAGAGTAAGTTCTATATATATTATATAATTAATTATTAAACCTAATTAATATAATTAAAAGAATCTAATTTTAATAAATGGTTGAATTAATTAACAACAATACAATGTTCAGATGAAGTTGAAACGGCGGTGGAAGCGGTAGAAGGAATAGTGGACGCGGTGGAGAAAGTGGCGGAGGGGGTGGAGAAAGTGGCGGAGGACATAGCCGAAGATCTCCCGGAAGGCGGCCGGCTCAGAAAAGCCGTCGATTTTATCGAACATGTGGCCGAAAGAGCGAATAGGGACGCTCATTTAGTCGGAGACTTCATCGATAAGGTAATTTTTTATTTTTTTTATAAATATTATTAGACAATTAATCTCAAATTAAATTTGGATTTAAAAAATTCCAAATTTTTTTTAATAAAATTGTAAATTATTTACTTATTAATTAAATTATAATTATGTAAATGCAGGTTCAAGAAGTAGAAGACAAAGTGGAGGATTATGTAGAATCATTGGCTGAAGATGCCATATTCGGCCATCAGCATTCTTCCAAACAAAAGCAAGAAGAAGAAGAAGAAGAAAAAGTTCAAGAGATACCTAGAGAATAAATTAGCTATTAATAATTAATGGCTCAAAATAATAATATTATTATTTATTTAATTTATTGATTGAAAAAAAGTTGAAATGTATATGACAATGATGACCATTATATTTATTTAAATATATACAAAAAATTCTTTATTATTTTCTATATATACTGATCTTCGCTACTATTTCGATTCAAACGGGAGACGACGACTAACACAAGCGTAAAACAAGAATTATCGGAAAATGTAGCGACAAAAAAAAAAAAAAAACTGAACAAAATACATCTTAATTATTGTTGTAATTAATTAATTAATGTGAATTATTTTAGTGAAGATAATTAGAGATACATAGATTAATTAGGTGAATGCCTGAATTTAAATATTGTGGTGATGAAGCAGATAATAGAGCTTGAATTTTGTGTGGTGGCTGATGAACCATTTTGGCTTATAACACACAATTGCATATTTTCTTGTTTTTCTTTCACACTTTTATTTGACCTGTCTATATTACATGCCTCCAATATTCCATGCAATTAAAAAAATATCTCACACATTAAATCCAAATTTCTACTTCAATTCTCCTTTAAAAAAATTCCCTACTTTAATACTAACTTTTTTATTCCATGCAATTAGGGCTTTTTTTATATTTTTTTTGGTGGCAAATTTCTATCAAATTATAGCTAAGCTAGGAAGGCAAATAATAATTATTACATATGCATAAAAAATTGACCTAAGATGTTTCATCTTTTTAAGGTGATGAGTTTTGAAAGATTCAAAAGTGATTAAAGAAATTTAGGATAATACTAATCTTTAATTTAGGATAATACTGATTATATTACATACATAATTCAAATTAAAGAATTTATTAATTATTATCCTCAATTCTTTGGTAAAAATGCACACACATGTAGAATATTTTGATTGTTCAATTATTTGTATCAGCCGCCTCTATTGAGTAATATATGTCTCCTGGTAGCTCCAAGCCTGGACAATATATCTATTTAATTAATAATTAAATTGAAATTTCTACATCAACTTGCAAAATTACCAGAAAAAATAAATTGAAAAAACAAAAAAAAAGGTGAAAAGGATTGAATTGCCATTCTTTTACTCACGTGTTCTTGATCACCTTCCTACCTAATACCTCAATCCTATTCTCCCATCTACAACAACGTTTGTTGTAAGTTTTCTGATAAATTACGGCCGCCCTCCTAAAGTAAGATTTATTTACGAAAAACCCTCTCATTTTTCAATAATTACATACATCCCCTACAATTTGTAGATTTCTAACATAAACATCCTTTTGTAGATGTAGGTGTAAGAATTTTACAAACTGCAAAGGACTTGATGTAATTTCTCAAACATAAGATGTTTCTTTACAGTTACATTTTAGCTTAGCGAAGTGGTTGTAACTGACCCTTATTTTTTATTTGACTAATAAATAAAAAAATGTAATCCATATTATAAAGAATGCTTCAAAGTCGTTTAAAAGTAACTCAAACTATTATAGTACAAAGAATTTGTCAAACAAAAGTTTCTTTATTGTTTTCACTACGCCTTCCAATCAACACGTTTCTTCCAAGCTCTCTTCAATATATATTTGCACTTTTTCCTCTAATTATTTCTTGTCATCTTACATTAATATTTACTTTAATTTCCTTCATTTAGAAGATATTAATCCATATTCATACAAGTTCATTTATTGCTTCAACGTTACACATTTAATTTATACATACGTATATGTTATATTTAGAGTGTAATTAGTTACAACGATTATTAGTTGAGTTATGTCGTCTGCAAGAAGATTTATCTCATCGTTGTATTCCGCATATCGTATGTCTCGGATTATCTCGCCTAAAGCCAAAATCGGACACTTTACCAATTATGCGGAAATGCAAAATTATAATCCGCATAGAAGGTAAGTTACGATGCATTCGTTTTATTTGTTGTCGCACTAATTATAAATCTTCCTAAAATTAAATTATTTTTTTCAGAAATTTATCAGGTGCTCCATTGCCTAATTCTAAGCCTCCATCTTCTTCCTTGTACGTGTTCTTGAGGAATTTTAATTTAATCTTTAAAAATAATCGAGATAATTAAATATAATGCCAATTGCATGTTAAATATATATTAATGTTGATATTTAAATTAATTAATGCAGGAGTTGGCTTCTAGGAATAGGGTTATCAATATTTTTACCCTTCGCGGGCAGCAAGTGGGGCCAACTACTCCAATTCAAAAGTAAGTTTCAAAATTTATATTTAAACGAATATTATTATATATTATAGGGCAAATTACGGCCAACCCCCTAATGTAAGGTTAAATTACGAAAAAGTTTTTTATGTTTGGATAATTACAACCACCTCCCTCAATATGTATTGTATTACACGTCCTCCTTTACAGTGTCAAATTTACCAACTGAATGGGGTTTTTTTTATAAAAACTACATAGTTGAAGGGATAGTTGTAATTATCCAAACAAGAGGGGACTTTCGTAATTCGACATTACCTTGAGGGGTTCTTGAGGGGTTGGCCGTAATCTGCCCTATATTATACATTGCATCTAGATTCATTTAATTTAATTTGACATTAGTAACTAGGATTAGGGTTTTTTTTAATCTTTAATAGACTATGATGCATCGGATTTTAATTAACTTTACATGAGAAATAAGAAATTTAGAAAAGTATATTATATTAATCGAATTTTGAATATTTTGTAGACGACGTTGATACGGCGATGGAGACTATAGAACAAATAGCGGATGTGGTAGAAAAGGTGGCGGAGGTGGTGGACGAGGTGGCGGATGGAATCTCCGGCAACTTGCCGGAGGGTGGACGAATGAAAAAAGTGGTGGAAATTGTGGATGACGTGGCTGAGAAAACTGTTAAAGATGCTCGTACCGTTGGAGACGCTATTGACAAGGTAATTAATTATGTTTTAATTAATTTAATTTGCTTAATCCCATTAATTAAACCATCTTTGAATGTTAGGCAATATTCAACACCTTTTTCACCTAATTAATGTGATAATTAATTAGATTAATTACTAACGAATAATGAATTAGCAGGATTGGTTAGTCAAATTCCGTGCCTTATTTGACTTTGAAACTTGATGTGTGTATAAAATGGAATCTTATGACATTTTTTTTTTATCTTTATCCAAATTATTTCCAAATTTACCCCAACAATAATGATAATTTAAAAAAAATGAGAAAGAGAAGATAAAAATCCACAAAGGATAGTTTGGTCAAATAAGGATTTTTTCTCTCCATAAATCAAGGCTGTTGAATAATTTTCTTAATTAATCTGCATCTACCTTAAACGACACTTAAAAAGAAACGGCGATGATTATTTATCAAGAAACCGTCCAACCAACACACGAAATGTGGACCATGCCCAATTAATCGGGAAAATTAGATGCTATATCTGGTGATTGTTAACCGTAGAACTGCACATAATAACGCACACACCCATGTGTATGTGTGCTTAGTGGTTGGTTATATATAGAGAGAGATCCACAAATAAGGAATTTCCTGTATCTAAAAGAGGGGCGTGCCAACAATCGAACTAAAGAAAAATAAGGAAGACCTCTTTGTTTTGTTTGAAAGGCCCTTCTTATTCTGATGGCCCGGCTAAGTACTGACCAGGCCGGGCCTTTTTTTTTGTTCCAACGAAGTATAGATAAATAATGATTTATCTGATTTGAAAACAAAAAGACTTGTTTTGTTTTATATTATTATATAATAATTTTATATTTTAGATTTAAGCAACAACAAAAAGAAGAAAGATTTTTTACATGCTTTTTCTTGTTATATTTCATTTTCATTTTCCGAACTAAAAAAGAAACTTTTGATTCTTTCACAATGGATTTTTCTGTTAGAATTTGAGTGTTTTTTTGATCGGTATCTATCTTCTTCACCTACAGTTAACAATCAATCAACCTCTGTAAATGACCGATTGTAGCATCTAACTTTCCAATTAATTATAACTAATCTACATTAGCTTGAAAATTGTGCAAATTAGTCACATGGAGTTCAAAATATATGCTATATACTAATAAAAATATTTAACATTATATTGATTTATTATTTGAATGTTTCAGTTTCAGGAAGTTGAAGGAAAGGTGGAAAACATTGTTGAAACTCTCAGTGAGCATCACAAGGAGGCAAAGGATGCATGACAAATTTATTTGTTACCAATATATCTAATTTATAATTAATGAGTAGGAAAATAATTTGAAAACTCTTAATATAGCTATATATTTAATTTATTGTATATACTATAGTTCATTTATTCATTTCGTATATATGAAGTGTACATATATTAAGTTACTAAATACTGATGTGAGATCGTTCTTTAAAAGTTCGTTTGAGAAATTCGATTGTTAATATTACTATATACAACGAATGTAACATCAGCTATTACCAAGCTACCAAACATGAATAAATAACGCATAATACACGTGTGAAATTAGTACGATTTCTTCAATATTTTCATTTTTCAGTATTTCTTAGATATTTCTTTATTTATTATATATATTTAATTGTTCAAAATTGTTCTATATTCACAAAATATTTATACTTGTATTTCTATATATAGCCGCCTGAATATATATGGCTGGAAAAAAAAAAGAAAAAAACAAAAAGAATTGAATTTCACTTTCCTAAGTCCCACTATAATATAATACATACAAAAAGATAAGGAATATCCAAATTAAAGTTAATAACTTTATTTTTATTCAATAATAGAGCATGCAGCATTTGAAAAGTCATGCCCTCTAATTTTCATACTCCAACCAATAGTAGTAGTACCCCTCCTATAAATCTCATATAGTGGGGGTAGTTGATCAAAATAATATATATTAGCTTCTTCTTCATCAAATTTACACACACACACACAAAAAAAAAAAAAAAAAAAAATCAAGAACTGCAGAAAATCGATATATTTGTTAGTCATGTTGATCAAGGTATACTTCAATCATCAAACCCTTGTCCTTAATAATAATAGTCCCGTCTCGAACCGGGTTATTATAGTCACTCGTCGTTTCAAAGAAAATCAACTAGGGTTCCAAAATCCGAGCAGCTATACAAGATCATTGCCAAGGCATAATCGCACTAATCGAAGGTGAGTTAATTTACATATATGTGTAGTTTCTTTATAATAAAATCTGTCGAATTAAAGATCGTTTCTCGGTGACATGAACGTAACTTACGATTTTTATTGTAAAATACAATGTTTTTACTATATCAAGATTTACGTAATTAAGTGATGTCGTACTTACGGAAATAAGTGGTGGTGTTTATTAGGAAGTATGTCGTCTACAACGGTGTGCAACCAGGAGTTCCACCTTCAGGGCCGCCTCCTTCGAATGTTTTGTGAGTCGATCGAGGCTTTAATTTTTTTTCGTTCGAATTATTATTATTTTTATTAGGAAAGTTGTCAAATTATTAATTATAACTATTTATTTTTTTGTGTGGACAGGAGCTGGATTTTAGCAGTATCTATAGCAGTAGTGATACCTATTGTCAATTACAAATGGGGACCATTACTCAAAAGTAATTCTATATATACCCTTTTGTCATTTTTCATAATTTAATTAGCAAAATATTTAGCTAATTTAAATACATTTATTAGGTATAAAATAAATTTATACATAAGTTTATTTGTAATAAAGCATTAACTTATATAGTTGTTGTACGTACATGCAGAGAAAATAGAAAGCGCGTTGCAGGTGACAGAAGATGTGGTGGAAGCAGTGGAGAAAGTGGCGGCGGAAGTGGAGAAGGTGGCGGAGGACATCGCCGATGATTTTCCGGAGGGCGGCAAATTCAGAGAAGCTGTTGATTTTGTCGAAAAATTGGCTGAAACAACTGCAAAGGATGCCGGATTTCTTGATGACTTTATTGATAAGGTTTCATTTACCACCAATTATTTTTCTTGCCTTTTTCTATATTTTCTAGGGCATCTTACGGTCAGCTTCTGAGGTATGGCCAAATTACGAAAAAAATCCATTTTGTTTGAAAAATTGCGTCCACCCCTCAACTATGTTTTTTCCTTACATCTCCATCCTTATGGTGTCAAATTCAACATAATCATCTAGATTTCGTGGAATGTGCTCTACTTTATACTCGTTTTGTGTAAAAATACAGTTTCTGACGCACCACAATCTGGTATATACAAGCCAAAAAACAGATATTTTGACATCTTGCTTCAAAATGTGGAGTTCGAATGGGATAAAACGAGTACAAAAGTGATTACATTCCATATAATCTCGAAGATTTCACGAAATTTGAAACCACAAGGGTGGACGTGTAAGTAAATTTATAGTTGAGGGGATGGTTGTAATTACCCTAACAAAAGGGGGGGTTTTGTAATTTAACCATACCTAGGGGTGGTTGTAATTTACCCTTACTATTATTATTTATGACAAAATTAAATGCACTTCACCCCTATAACTTTTCCATTTTCGCATTTTCTCCCCCAAAAATTGAAAAATATGGATTGTTACTCTTCTCACACACTAATAAAATGTTGACTAATAGTATATCTAATTTTGACCGTTTGTTATTGGAGTAGGTGTGATGAGATATTTGAAAATTGATAACGTTTTACTTTAATATTATTATTTCAGGATTACATATTTGAAATTATGTAGAATTAATTCATTTATTTATCATTTAATATTTGAGATATGTATATATGCTAAAATGCAGGTTCAAGAAGAAGAGGACGAGGCAGAGTCCTTCGTTGAATCTCTCAAGGATGTTTCCGCGAGGTCAAAAACGAAGACCACCGATCAAAATGTAAGTAAATATAGTAGAACCTCGATAAAATCAATATTATCTCTTAAATAATAATTTATTCTGGTCCCGATGCGATGAGAACATGCTATATTATTAATTCCAAAATTAATTTTGTTTATACCAATTTATGTAGAGAGAAAAAAGATCATTTAATAATTTTATTAATATGCATAAAGGGTCATTTTGAACTTTTCTACTAAAATGAATTATTAATTAATTAATTAATTAATTTTTTTTTTTATTGTTGGAAAAAATGCAGATTGAAGAATTGCAAGAAAAGGATGACACCAAGAAGATTCAAGAGGAATCAGTCAAACCCAGCATATAATTTGTGGAAGCTTATTCCAATTTTATTAAGATTTCAAAGATGTGTATGAGATTAATATATTTGATGTCGTAAGAAATTAAATGGAAAAGACCGTTTTGTCCTTTCCAACATTCGGATTTCTCTTTTTGGGCATTGCATATTTACCAGAAAGCCCTTCATCATCCTACATATAAAAATTTGAAAAATTGCATTCAATTAGCTACCCTTTTTTCCTTCACGAAAGAGAGAAAATGTTACCTGCAAGGAAATAAAGACAATGTATAGTGACATAATTGATAATAGAAAAATTCACGACGATATTACAGTTATTGTTGTCTTCTTCAAATACAATAATGGTGAAGAACCAAGCTTCCGTTTTTCTCCGGTTGAATACTAAATTCTACGGACAATGTTTGACCATCAAACTCGAAAGATATTGGGTGGAGCAACAAGTTTTTCAAAAGGCTGATTTCATGATTTGTGTATGAATTTTTGATTTCTAGTAGAATTGTGAAACATTTATGAAATTATAATTAGGTGTTTTCTGGTTTGGATTTTTAATTTCTTGGAGATAAAAGTCAAGTGCTTGAGATATGTGTTAATTTTGCAAAGAATTGCGAAAAATGAGAAAAAAAAAAGAAGCTATATTTCATTTATTATTTACTTTTCAATTATTGAAGATATAATGTCTAATGATATTTCAAAAATTTATATATAATATAATACATTTTTTATATAATTAAATATTGATATTTCAGATATTCATCCTATCATTTGGAATTTAATCCCTAATTCAAAACACCAATCAACGGATACATTAGGTGTTTAATTTCACATTCAATTAAATCCTTACTTAATTACAAGGTTGTAAAAAGCGGTAATCGGGTCCGAGTCGGTCAGGCATCGACACCGATTACTCACGATTAATCGGTGCGGCGGTGATTAATCGGTGATAAATTGGAAATAAATCGGTTTTTAAAATTTAATATAATATATTTCTAAATATTATTTATAAATACTCCAAACATATATATAAACAGATATTTAAACATAGTTATATCTCCATCACCTATATATCCTAATAACATAATAAAAGTTTAATAATTATAAGATCATAATACATAAATATCCTTATAAAATATAAATAAAAAAATATTTTGTTTGAATTTACATTTATTCTTGAACATTCCTGGCATACATCATTAGTTCTTTAACAATAACAATTAACATAAACAAAATAAGGCATAAACTCATATTTTCTTTTATTAAAATCCAACTTTTATTTTGAATTATGAAAAAAATAAGAAAAAAAAAAGACCGATTTTTAACCGATTTTTGACCGATTTTTGCCACCGAGTTTGACCCGCCTTAAAGGTGTGACCGCCTCAGACCGCCTCAGACCGCCTACAACCGCCTCACAGGCAAAAAACCGATTTTTCAAACCTTTACACTAAAATCTTAAAGATTTTGGACCGCCTCCGCCTCGGAGACCGATTAATCGGCCGCCTCGACCGATTTTTAGAACACTACTTAATTATAGTCAAATCAGATTTGAAATAGATTAAATCATCAACATGTCACTAGGTGTTTAATTTGGAAATTAATAATTAAAATTATAAAATAAATTAAACTTAAATAAATGCCAATGTGTCAAGAAATATGAGTGAATAGTGATAACGAAATAAGCCTGTTACCATAATTCTTGGCTTTTTTCAAGGATGATATATTTTCAAAAATTTTAGTAGCTGATTTTAAGGATTAATTATTTCAATTTATTTAAAATTAATGAGTCAATTTAAGTCTCGTAAATTAAATAGCTAGAACCCTAATTCACTTTCTTATTTTCTGTTTTTTTTTTCTCCTTACGTTCAGATGGATGCGTTTAGGAGATTATTCTCTTTGACTTGTGTCGGACAACGAAATAAACCGGCGGCGGCGGCGGTGGAATCACCGGCGGATGTTATGACGTCAGAAAAATTGCAGGTAGGGTTAGGATGTAGTGAGTCAACTTTGCGGTCGAGGGATATGGTGAGTTACTCGAACTGTGAATTCTCAACTGCTGTGCTGGAGGCGAACGCCCCCATTGAGGATTATAGCCACGTCGTAATCGGTAAAAATGCGACCTTCGTCGGAATCTACGACGGCCACTGTGGCACCGAAGCCGCCAACTACTTAAAATAATTTCTCTTTAATAATCTACTCAGTGAGTCCCTTCTTTTTTATTATTTATTTATTTTATTTGCCTCTAATAGTTAATTATATATATAGTAGAACCTGATAAATTAATAAGCTCGATGAAATAATAAATTTTGTCAGTCCCTACTCTAGTAGAATGTGCTGAATTAATCGTTTGATAACTTAATATTCCTCTAAATGAATTATTTAATCAATTCTATTAATTTATCGGGTTCTAGTGTATATATAATTGATTAAATAATAAATTTTATCAGTCCCAATACTAGTAGAACGTGCTAAATTAATAATTCGATAATTTAATATTCTGCTTAATTTATATAATTTTGTTGCTCCCAACTGTATTAATGTGTGTGTGTGTGTGTGTGTGTGTTGAATAATTGGTGAACAGGAATTTCGGGAGAGAAGGGATGGACAATGTCGGGTGATATGATCAAGCAGGCGATTTCGGAAACCGAAGAGGGGTTTATTGATTTCGTTCGACAGTCTTTGAAAGAAAATCGCCGGATTGTAAATGTTGGGTCTTGTTGTATCAATGGTCGGAATAATATGGGATGAATCGTTGTACGTTGCTAATTTGGGGAATTCAAAAACAATTCTTGGAAATATCGAGACTCGGTCGACTTCGATTAGGCCGTTGAAGCTTGCTTATGATCAACCTCGCAACCCCAAAATCAGACATGTTTGTATTCTATCATCCATCCATGCTTGTATTTCATATATATATATATATATATATATATATATATATATATATATAGACACACACACACACACACAATATCATTGGTTATGTGATAATTAAATTAATTAATTTGGTATATACATGTTATAAAATTCTAGGCATGCCGATGCATGGGCAATGCTTCCGTTAAGTATCCGGAGGAGTTCGATCTCGATAGCGACAACCCTAAAACCGTGGAGATAAATTTAATACCGACCGAAGACAAATTCGTCATTTTTGCATCCCATGGTCTTTGGGAATTTTTATCCAATGAAGAAGCTGTAAAGATTGTCCACAATAAACCGAGACGGGTATTTTACATTATTCGATTAATTACAAATAACTAATAATCATAATAGTAGTAATTATATGTATTTATTATTATTTTTTTTTTATTTTTTTTTTTTGAGCTTTTTGTGTATTTCAGGGTATAGCCAAGAGACTTATTAAATCAGCAATGAAAGTTGCAGCCAAGAGAAAAAATGTTACCTACAAGGAATTAAAGAGAATGTACTTTGGTAGCTCCAATAGAAAAATTCACGACGATATTACAGTTATTGTGGTTTTCTTCAAATACAATAATGGTGAAGAACCAAGCTTCCGTTTTTCTCCCGTTGAATACTAAATTCTACGGACAATGTTCGACCATCAAACTCGAAATGTATTGAGTGGAGCAACAAGTTTTTCAAGGCTGATTTTTGTGCTTTCTAGTAGAATTATGAAACATTTATGAACTAATAATTAGCTTTTTTTTTCTGGTTTATATTTTTGAATTTCTTAGAGATAAAAGTCGAGCGCTTGAGATATTATTTATTTTCTCAATTATTGAAGAAAATATCGGCTGTAGATCGACGATCGACGCCCTTATTTCACATTAAGCAGATCATATACTATAATACTTGCATAAAAAATTACAATTAAACGAAAAATTACGATGACTTAAAGCGCGCACTTATATCTTGCGATATAGCTTTGGCATCGTTCGAAATCCCAAACAATCCAGCCCTCGCAAATCCAGCACAATAAAGACCGTTTTCTCCTTTCCAATGATTCGGGTTTCTCTTCTTTGGCATTCCATTTTCCCCAAAAAGCCCTCCATCATCCTACATATAACAAATCAAAAAATTTGCATTTAATTAAAATGTTTTAGCAAAATCGTAAATACGAACGATGAAAGCTAACTTACCTTGAGCCATTTTCTGACAGTGCTCTTGTAGCCGGTCGCAAAAACAACGGCGTCGTAACTTTCCATTTCACCGTTCGTAAAGCTAATATTATCTCCATGCACATTCTTGATTGAGGGCAAAACCTACAAAATTATTACATTAACCAAATATTAGGCAATATTTTTCACGTGTGTACATGCATGCATGCATGTACAAAAAAAAGTTACGTATGCATGTACATACATCGATTTCTCTTGCTCGAATTTTGGAAATGGTGCCGACGTCGATAACCGGAGATCTTCCGGTTGCTCTTTTGAGATAAAAGGGTCCTTTGTTTGGCGTTTGGATACCATATTGAGAAAGATTCCCAAATTTCAATTTGCTCAATAGTAGCACAATTTTGTCCACTAAATCTACATTTAGATGCTTCAATAACACCATTCCAAGTTTCACCAGCTCCTCACTAAGAATATGAACCTGAAATAATAAAAAAAAAATAATAATAAAAAATCAGTGTGCATTTGCTAAATTACGTACTCAATTCGTTTTAAATTAACTGCCGATTCATGAAATTTTTCTTGTTTCCATTTTCTCAATTTCGCCATTATTACTATTAGTTAATTGAGAGAATTAATGGAAATAAAATAAAATAAAACATGGATATTTTAGTCATTCTATCTCGGATTTTTTTTCTTCCTATTTTTTAATCTGTGGCCCAAAAAGACATCTATTTTAGGACAAAAGGAGTAATTATTTTTAAAAAAAAAATCAAAAATTCAAAAAGAAAAATAGATTTTGGATAAAGCACTTACCGGGCTACGAACAACGACAGAAGTTCGAGCACCCCAATTGGACAAATCGAACGCTATTTCCATACCGGAATTCCCACTTCCAACAACCAACACTTTCTTTTTCTCAAATTTCTTTCCATTTTCGTATTTACTAGAATGCATCACTTCACCGTTAAACGAATCCAAACCCGGGATATTTTGAGGTATGTACCCCTCACTATTCTCCCCCGTGGCCACAACCAAAAACTTGGCCACGTACTTCTCCATCGTGTCCAAAACCTCGTTTTTTGCCATCACAACCCAATTTCGACAGCTGTGATCGAACGAGGCGGATTCCACGGTACGTTCGTAGAAAGGGCTTACGTTGAAATACGAAACATAATCATCCAAGTACCGGATAAAGTCCTTTCTAGGGATGTATGTGGGTGCATTGGAAGGGAAGGGCATATTGGGTAATTCACAAAATTGTTTGGCAAGATGAAGTTTCAATCTATCGTAAGCTCTTTTCTTCCAAAGAGAAGCACAACAATCTTCTCTCTCTAAGACAATGTTTGGTATGTTTTTTAGGTTTAGACATGCGGAAGTTGCTAGGCCCGCGGGCCCTGCACCGACGATTAGCACCGTAGTTTCTCTCTCCATTTTCTCTCTCTAAAATGTTTTTTTTTCTTTGTTTTTTTTCGGCTGCGAATGAATGATGATCGATGTTCTAGATTTGCTCTCGCTATTTATAGAAGAAGAAATAGTTGCTAGACTACAAAATTTTGTTAATGTAATCAATAACAAATTATGCAGGGAAAAAAAAGAAAGAAAGAAAATAAATAAATTGCAAGAATAATATGGAATACACTATTATATTATTTGTTGGTCGTAAGCATTTTCTTTTACCTACCTAAAATGAAATAATAATTTTGAATAATCTTTTCACAGATTATTATTTTCACAACAAATTAATATCAATGGTAAGTACAACTGTACGTAATCTGAAATTAAATTAAAAAAAAAATGTATACACACACGATATATAGTATGTACGATATATATCCACACATAAAATTTAAAATAATCCGAATTGATTCCTAGGGACTGGGTGAAATACCAAATATACCCCTTGTTATTACCATATAAAAAATGTGATTGGCACAAAGAATATCTAATTCACCTTCCTAATTATATATTTAGTATTTATCTCTAGGCCACGTAGTTATAATAATCTCTTAACATGGTAGGAAATATTAATACATACCATATGTGTATGTCTATATATATTGGATCAATTTTCTCTAACTTTCTAAATACATGCTTATAGTAAGTAGTAGGGAAATTTTATAAAATCTAATTACGAATTTATTATAGGGGCTCTATGATATAACCCCTCAATACTTCTTTTAATAAAGGAAGGTCCAAATTATTTGCACCGTTTGAGAAAAATCTACTCTAAATTCCAGTCACCTATTTTTCCATTTATGTCTCTCCACCTTACACATCCCTATGACCCATCAGCACACTATCCCCATGACCCATAGTCGTGTCTTTCTCTCTTTTTAATTTTTTTTATTTTTTTATTTTTTTTTATTATTATTAATTATTTATTATTATTATTTTTTTTTAATATTTTTTTTCGTTTTTTAACTTTTTTTCTCTATCAGGTATATTAATCGACCATGAAGCATATTAAATCGACTACGATGAACTATAGTGGATTAAGAAACCGACTACTAAAAATAACAAATCACAACTACAAAAATGCAAACTCAACTATATTTTACAAAAACAAACAATATACAAACATTATAATTGATTTATACAATTGCAATCATTAAACAAAAAATTCAAAAAAAATTAAAACTTGGAGTCAATGAAGCATATTAATGGACTATGATGTGAAACATAGTCGATTAAAAATCTGCTACTAAAAATAACAAATCACAACTGCGAAAAAATGCAAAATCAACTATATATTACAAAAACAAAAAATATACAAACAATATAAATGATTTATACAATTCGAATCAATAAACAAAAAATCCAAAAAAAAAAAAAAAATTGGAGTCGATGAACCTTAATCGACTACCAGAGGATAGTCGATTAGCTTAATCGACTATGAACATGTACATAGTCGATTACAGTTTCAGCATGCGCGAAATTCTCTACACGCGCCGTCATCCGCCCAATCCACCATAAACCCCTAAATCTGCCTCCCCATCGTCACCACACCGCCGCCACAACACACCATCACCACCTTACTTTAATATTATGGTGATTTTTTTTTATTACAAATAAATAAATAAAATCACAACTTGCTCCACCAACCAAATCAGAACCACCACCCATCAAAATCCGATTCCGGCGACAAATCGACAATTTTACCTCTTTTCGCCGCCGATGTAGCAATCGTGGCATTCGAACTCAGAATCGCTATCAAAATCATCATCATCTTTATGGCTTTTGTTAAGATCTGCAACGACGACGACCCCGGCGACGACGGCGACGGAGACGGCAACGACGACGATGGCTTTAACGGAATTGGCATCGTTGTTCTGGCGGTGATGTTCGTGGTTGGTTCTTCATCTTCCGATCAAGAGAGAATAATTTAAAGAATTGAGAGAGAAAAGTATAATAGAGAGGAAAAAAAACAGAGAAGAGACGGAGAAAAAGAGACGGGAGAGAAGAGAAAATAAGATTAGGGTTTTGAAAAAGTATAGTAGACAATTAAGTGCAGTTTCGGAATTATGAAAATATCATTTGGGTTGAATATTAGCTAAAGGGGTTTTCTCTAATTATTTTATAGGAATGGGTGCTTCCTTAACTTATTTTCCTAGATAGGGGGGTTTTCTCTAATTTTCCCTTTATTATAAGTCTCGTATAAATAGGAGCCCAACCCCGATCCACAATGTCGATCATCATTCATAAGAATTTGTGTCGGGTTCGATCACATCCGTCAAAATTGAGTTGTGATGGTGAAAAATAGCGAGTATAACTCAGATTCCACGTTTGGATTCCTTTAATGGGGAAGTGATGCGTTCGAGTAATTACGAAAATGGAAAGAAATTTAATTCGAGAGAAACGGTGAAACAAAAAGTTACAGGCGCCATAGTTATGAAGAATAAATAATGTAGTTTTGTTAATGGCGTCGTAAATTTTCGTTTCACCGTTTCTCTCAAATTTCTTTAAATTTACGTAACAAATTTACTACTAATAAACAATTTAAACGGTGAAACGAAAAAGTTACGAAACTAATATAAGATGGAGAATGCAATTTGAATTTTGTTATTCTATACGTAGGATGATGAATGGCTTTGTGGTGAAGACGATGGAACACCCAACGAGAGAAATCCAAATCATCGGAAAGGATAAAACGGTCTTTACCGCGCCATTTTGGGAGCTTTGTGCTAAAATAAATGAATCATAGGGAGTTTTTTGCAAATATTAATAACACGAGGACTTTTTAACAATTTAATAAAAACACAAGTTCCAAATGCAAGAAATCAACCAAATTCCACAAAAAGTCTCTGAAGAAAAAAAACACAAACCAACCATTACCCAAATTCAGTCCAAACATACACGAAACAAACGTCTCTCGTTTTATTTACGCAATATATACATACATATATATACATAATATATACATACACAACCGAGTAACTCAGGCTCAGTGAGCCAGGTGGGGTATAGCGGTAGTATTCGATCGGTGGCCCTGGACCCCACAAGCACAGTGGACAGATGTCAAGCTGAGACACCCGCTAATAATAAGCGAGTGGCGATCGGGGCAAGTGTGGAGCGAAGGAAAAGAGTCGCACAGCGCCTGGACAGCTGGCGGCGTAAGGGCGGTGCATTGGCTGATGTTCAGATTGGTCAGGCCTTCCTCCTCTTGGTACCTAGTCTTCTTCACCGGGGCCCACACTCTGTTCTTGGCTCGGCTCTGTGCCAGCGAGTACATTGCCCTGTCGGTTATGTTCTGGCAATAGTAGAGCCCCAGCGATCGGAGGTGGAGGCAGTTGTTTGCTAACGCCACTACACTCTCGTCTGCACGTTTTATTTATTTATTTATTTATTTATCACCACAAAAAGCAAAATCTAATTAGAAAACCTCGAAACACATTCTTGAATTTAAGGGCGATGTAACAACGGGTTTTATTGCATTCGGCACCCCGGTTTTCTCCCATAATTGTTAAACAGAACCCCCCATCGAAATTGAAATATATACGAGATTCCGATTTCCGATCCCATTTTAATTTCCGAAAATAACTCAGAAAAATTCAATTTTTTTCCGAAAATTTCAATTTTTTTCCGAAAAATTCAATTTTTTTTTCCAAAAATTTAGGTGACTAAAAATTGGAATTTTCAAAATTCCAAGAATTCAACTCCGAAAATTTCCGATTTTGGAACGAGCTTTTTTCATTCCAATACCCAAAATTCCGATTTCCGGGTTTTTCGGATCTTTATTTGTAACGAAATTGAAACTAGTTTTTCACTTCCGAAAAAAATTGAAACTTTCCAAAAGTGCTTATTCCAATCCATCTATTTTCACCCCTACTCAAATAATAACAAGAAACATCGATAATTCACCTGTAATAAGAACACATCCACACAAATCGAGAGCTCTAAGATCAGGGCAGCCATAGGCTAAGCTCTTCACACCTTCGTCGCCTATCCGATCACACCATCCAAGATTCAAGTACTGCATTTCATTACAGTTGTACCCAATCGCCTGCGTAAAAAAAACAAATAGCAGCAATTTTACAAGAACTATATCTACGTCACGAAACCTCAAACTACGTTAACGAGTTATTTTACTACCTTTAACGCCCTATCGGTTGCTGCCTTAACACAGCCGCACAGATTCAAGAATTTCAATTTCCTGCAGAAGCCGGTTAAATAACCGACAGCCGAGTCGCTAAACGCAGAGCATCCACTAATATTGAGCTTTACGAGATTCGGGCAGCCTCGTGCTAGCGCGTATAAGGAGCTATCGGTCAGCCTAAAACTCTTGCTCAAATCCAATTCTTGAAGCTCGCGACAGTGGCTTGCGATTTTCTCGACGGCTTCGTCTTGCAGTTGCGGCGTGTCTTGCCTTAGGATTAGAACTTGGAGTTTCGTGAACTTCGGAGTTAGTGAGAGAACCAGGTTATTCATGTTCTTCTTGCACCTGAAAAAACCGAAAATCTTCGATATCAATCGGAACAAGATTGCACGAATCACACACATCCAAATCAAAAAACAATTTTTTTTTTAAATATATATACACACACATATATATATATGTATATACCAATAGAAGGAAAGGTGGGTAAGGCCCCAAGAAATGGCATCCCTCCATCCATGGCAAACACCAGAAGCAACCACCACCGTCTGATCATCCGCCAGAGAAAGAATCCTAAGCAAAAGCTCCGCCGGAATATCCTTCCACTCACTTATACTCAGCCCTCCACCGCCAATTTCACCACCACCACCATAACTTTGATTCATGTTCTGAACAGCACCAAATCCAAACACCTCCTCAAAAATTAAGTCCAAACCCTCTGTTCCTCCCATTTTCCTCACAGTAGAAAAAATCCCAAAATAAAGCTGCTGATTTTTATATTCCTGATAATTAATTTAATAACCCAAAAAAAAACAATACAGAAATGAGATAAACTCGGAAATTTGTAATAAGTGAATGCGAGAAGGTACTGAAGAATTCAACAGTTTGTCTTATTCAGAGTGTCAGGTTTCTTCTACACAATTCAATTCAATCTCTCTCTCTCTCTCTCTCTCTCTCTCTCTGTGAAATTAATTACAAAGAACTGATCTTTATCCTATTCTTTCAGTCACGAAAAAAAATATTAAAAAGGGCCTCCATTTTTATTGATGTATTTCGCGAAAACCGATTGATCACAGAAAAAGATGATCATAGGGCACACAAAATATGTTGTGTGTGTGTGTGAGAGAGAGAGAGAGATAGAGAGAGAAAGCAAAGACGTTTGTACCTGGTAATTAAGGAGACGAGTCACAGAGGAAATGAGGCGTTTACCTTTGTCTAGGCTTCTTCAGTACCGAGCAGTCTCATTTTAAGAGAGAGAGAGAGAGATGAGAGAGAATTGGGCGCCGATACAAAGCCACGTGTCACGTGAACAGAAGATGTGTGACAGAATGCAAACTACTAATCTTTTGTTTGGAGACTAATTTTAATTAAAATTAAGGACAAATTACGGTTGCATGGCCAAATTACGAAAAAAAATCTTATTATTAGTCATTCATTTTTTTAAATGTTTTTACATAAAAGTTATGTGATTCGGTTATTTACTGAACTAAATCGTATATTCAATTCGGTAAACGGTATAAAGTGTTGGCGTACCGAAATTTTGATTCGGTTTTACGATTTAATATCCTTAAATTTATCTTTATAGGGGTATTTTTGTAAGATGATACATAGTTGAGAGGTGATGACTGTAATTACTCAAACATGAGGGAGTTTTTGTAATTTGACCATAATTCAGGGGTGAAATTGCCATAAAATAAAAAATTCCGCCCTCTTAATTTCGTGATTAACTAGTACTTCACCCGTGCGTTGCACGGATATCAGTTTCAAAATGAGAAAAATAATAATATTTAAACGAATATCTTTTTATAACAACAACAATTCAAGTAAAACAAAATGGAAGGAAAAAAATTATCTCTTAATTCAGAGTTATAAGATATGAAATTCAATTAAATATTACAAAGAAAAATACGCGAATGGCGCAAAGCACGATATGAAGATTAAGTGAAATAATTTAAAACATATAGTATAACTCTATTTCATGGAATGCAATCTACTACACCATGTGAATCCTCTGCAAAATAACTAACTTAACAACAAACACAGTAGCATAGAGGTAACTCAATAGATATTCAAATAACCTGCAGTTTATCACTAACAACATTCAATTAGTAATCACATTACTCAAACAACTACACAACTTATAAATATTGCAAAAGAGATAAGATGTATACGCCAATACCAATAATAATACCAATACTGATATCAATATTGATACTAATAGTGATACTAATACTTATACTAATACTAATACTAATATTAATACTAATACTAATACTAATACTAATACTAATACTAATACTAATACTAATACTAATACCAATACTATACTAATTTTAATACTAATACTAATATCAATATTAATACTAATAATAATACTAATAATAATACTTATATTGATAGTAATAATAATAGTACTACTGATATTAATATCGATACTAATACTAATACTTATACTCGTACTAATCTGGGTACTCATACTGATACTAATTCTAATACTAATACTAATACTAATACTAATACTTACTGATATTGATACAAATACTGATACTGATACTGATACTGATACTAATATTGATACTGACACTGATACTGATATTGATACCGATACTGATGTTAATACTGATACTGATGTTGATAGTCATATTGATACTCATAGTAATAGTAATATTAATACTAATACTATTACTAATATTGATACTAATATTGTTACTGATACTGATGCTGATAAAAATACTAATATTATACTAATAATACTGATACTGATATTAATATTGATAGTGATACTGATACTGATACTTAAATTGATACTAATATTGATATTCATACTGATTTTGATACTGAAACTCATTTCGATACTGATACATATACTGATACTGATATTGATACCGATACTGATACTTATATTGATACTGGTACTGATATCGATACTAATACTGATACGGATACTTATACTTATATTAATACTAATATTAATACTAATACTAATATTATTACTAATAGTAGGGGTGGCAATTTCTCAACTTGGACCGGATCCGATCCGGATCCATGTGGATCGGATTCAAAAGGATCCGGATCCAATATCAATCTATATGAATAGATTTAATGTGGATCGAATTTAGACCGATCCGGATTGGATCCAAATGGATCCATTTCATTTTTAATTCAATTTATGAGGTTGAATATCTCAACTTTTAGGATTTAATATCTCAATTTATGTAGTTTAATATCTCAACTTTTAGGATTTAATATCTCAATTTATGTGGTTTAATAATTAATATCTAAACTTTCAAACTCACACATATTCACACACACTTTTCATACACAGTTACACACTATCACACACACGCACACACTCATATACACACACTGTTTAACACACACACCCCATTTTACACACACACACACTCTGTTTTACACACACACACACACTGTTTTACACACACACACACACACACTGTTTTACACACACACACACATTGTTTAACACACACACACACACTCACATACACACACTGTTTTACACACACACACACACACACTCACATGCACACACAGCTTCTACACACACTCACATACACACACTGTTTACACACACACACACACACACTCTGTTTTACAGACACACACACACACACACTGTTTTACACACACACACACTCGCATACACACACAATTTCTACACACACACACACACTATTTTACGCGCACACACACACACACACTGTTTTACACACACACACACACACACTGTTTTACACACACACACTGTTTTATACACACACACACTATTTTACGCACGCACACACACACACATACTCACATGCACACACAATTTCCACACACACAGACACACTGTTTTACACACATACACACACTCACATGCACACACAACTTCTACACACACTCACATACACACACTGTTTACACACACACACACACTCTGTTTTACAGACACACACACACACACACACACACTGTTTTACACACACACACACACACACACTGTTTTACATCATTCTCCATCTATTTCAATCTATATCAAAGTGTGTAAAGACTAAAGACCATAACTTTACAATAAACTCCAAACCAAGAATCACCTGGAATGATCTTGACACCTGAAAATAAGATATTTGTCATGTTTTTTGAACAAAAAAATATTAAAATAAGATCATTAATTTAACAGCCCTAATTTTTTCATCAGAAGTAATAATAGCACTTGAGTTGGAATATATGATCTGCAGCATAATAGTTCTAATAAAATAAATAAATTAATAAATAAATAGTAGAAAAAAATAATAATTGCTAAACAAATATAAAATAAAAAATTACCTCGGAATGATTCCCCGGAGTTGGCTCCGACTTGCTTCTCCTCAGTTCCTTAACATTTTCCGACGGTCTCCGCGGCCTCAAACCACCGGAAGGCCTTATTTTCCGGCGGGAAGGCGACGGCGAAGGTCTTGGCGGCGAGCGGCGTGCGGCGGCGGCGAGCGGAGTGGAGGCTGTTCACGGCGGCGAGCGGAGTGGAGGCTGTTCACGGCGGTGAGTGGAGTGCAGGTTGTTGACGGCGGCGAGCGGAGTGGAGGTTGTAGACGGCGGCGGTCGGCGAGGAGCGGTATACGGCGGCGAGGAACGGCGATGGAGGTGGGGAATGGCGATGGGTTGAGAAATTTTTGGGGTGAAATCTGAGAGAGAATTTTTTATCGATTAAACTTTTAATTAAAATAATATTTTGACTTTTTTTTTGAGAAAATTGTGTTGGTATTTGATTGGGTTATAATTGGGTTTTGATTGGATCCAATATGACCCAATTTATTTTGTGGTTAAACTTTTAATGGATTTAAAGTGGATCCACATGGATCCAGTTTTAAAAAAATATCAACTGGATCGGATCCGATTTGTTTCAACTAAACTTAATCTAAACCGGATCCTTATGAACCGAACCGAATCTAGTTGGATCCACGGATCCGGATCCAAATTGCCACCCCTAACTAATAGTAATATTAATACTAATATTGATACTAATACTATTACTAATACTAATATAAATGCTAAAACTAATTTTAATGCTAATGATATATATATATATATATATATATATATATATATATATATATATATATATATATATATATATATATATATATATATATATACCGATACCGATACTGATACTGATACCGATATTGATACCGATACTAATAATGATACTGATACTGTTACTGATATTGGTATTGATACATATTGTGGTAATGATACTGATACTTATACTGATACCGATAATAATATTGATACGGATACTTATACTTATGTTAATACTAATACTTGTACTAATACTAATACTAATACTAATACTAATACTAATACTAATACTAATACTAATGCTAATACCAATACTAATACTATTACTAATACTAATATTAATACTAATACTATTATTAATACTATTACTAATACTAATATGTTAATATTGTTAATGTTAATGCTAATACTAATTTTGATGCTAATGCTAATCTAGATAAGCTAATTATTATGCTAATGCTAATTATGATTGTAATTATAATATTATCCAAATCCTTATCGTATTCCTAATTCTATTCATAACACTAATAATAGTTCTAATCGTAATCCTAACCATAATCCTATTCCTAACACTAATCATAAGTCTAATAATGCTAATGCTAATGCTAATGCTAATGTTAATTCTAATTATAATCTTAATTTTAATACTAATAATGCTAATGCTAATGCTAATGTTAATTCTAATTCTAATCTTAACTATAATTCTAATCCCAATCCTACTATTAATCATAATCCTAATACTAATGCATGTCACTAATTATCGTACAAAGCATAATCATAATCTTAATTATAATTCTAATACTAATATTAATCATCATCCTAATATTATATTAATCCTAATTACAATCTGAATCCTATTTCTAGTATTAACACTAATACTAATTCAAAGAATCTTAATTATAATTATAATTATAATTCTAATGCTAATATTAATCACAAATTCTGATTTTGCAACAATTCTTTTTGCAATGATCTATTATCTAGTATAAAATAGAACATTTATATTCAATCTCGAACCTTTATATAAAATTTCTTATGTGTGGTACTTGAACCATAAAAAAACACATATTAAATATATTAGAAATTAATATTTAATTATATTATCAAACTGATATTAAAATTTTCAAAATATTATAAGGGTATAAGCAAAAGTTAAGACGTAAAAGAACAATAATCATTGTTAATATGATAAATTATGAAAATCCTTCTGAACTTAGGCTAAATTATAGAAAACACCTCCACTTATCGGTGATTATACCAAAACCCCCCTGATGTTTGTTTCTGTCTTACACGACCCCCTTATGGTGTGATTTTTTTACGGATTCTTTTTTATTCCATGTAATATCCCAAAAAATATGGATTCTACCCTTGCAAACGTGACATTTCTTTTATCGTACTTTTTAAATTAAAAAAATTACCCTCAGGCTTGTCATGGTAATAATAAAAATTTGTGAAAGTGTTATTTAAGAAGAATAAAGATTTCGTGTAAAGTTCACCTGAGTGTAATTTTTGTCTTTAAAAAGTACCATAAAGAAATGTCGTGTGTGTAGGGTATATATAATAAGCATTATTGGAATATTCCACGTAGTAAAAAAATTCCTTGAAAAATCATACCATAAGGGGGTCGGTGTAATACGAAAACAAACATTAGGGGAATTATTAATATAAACTATTTACGGCAAGAGCACTTCGAGTGGATTACTAAATGAGCTATCAAAACATTTAACCACCATTTGTATACTCCAAAATAGTAATTTTTAATTCTAATAGAGTTACGAAATGAGGTATTTTGACATTTCATCTTTAAGAATGTAAAAATACATTATGCAATCATGCACAATAAAATATCAAACATGAGTTATGAATTTAACCACCTCAGTGTCCATTTAGAAAATAACATGTGGCAATTAGATATATTTAATTAACAACTATTTAATATCTATGGTTGAAGCAAATACATTTAGATAAATATCAAAATAAAATATTAAATAGCACATAAATATTTGCAAACTCATTTTGATACTTTTGGTTGGAGTTGTTGTAGATATTTACTTCATTATATTTATTAGTGTTATAATGAAATACTTATTAGTGGAATACAATATATAGTATATACGATCATTATTTTAAAATTGATATTCTTAATGTTAGCCATTAAATAAAGTGGATAAACAAATTTAATTCCAAAGATTTAGAATTATTATATTTTGAATTATATAAAATCAATTTGTTTTTTTTTATGAATTGATTAAACTTAACTTAGGTTATTCAATTTATTAGTATAATTATGATAAAATTTGTATTTTGATTAGTATATAATTTAAAAAGTTAAATCAATCGTAAAATTTATTGTCACTGGATTCAGTGAAGAAAAAATAATTATTTAAATAATAACATGAAATTCATGTAGTATAATTTTCAATATGGTAAATAATTGGGAGTACATTACTCTACACATGGCATAACAAATAGTGTCAATTTTCGCAAGATAGTAAATTCAAACATGTATCTTTCTTTTTTACAGATAATATTAATATATAATATTAAATTAGTAAAAAAATACATATTCTCATGTTCATGTGAAATGTATAATATCAAATAATTTATTTTGCAATATATATTTTTAATATAAATTCAATTTTATGAATTAAAATTAAAAAATCCGTAACACCACCAATCATGCAATTATAATAAGGGAAGATTTTAAATCGAATTTAACTAAATTCAAATTAAATTAATTATAAAATTAAATTCAAAAATAAATTTATTTAGGGTTTCTAAGAAAGTTGATATATTTAGAGCATTTTATAAATGGTAGGATATAAATAGATTAAGAAAATAATTAAATTTATTTAATTACCTTTAATTTTGGAAAATGATGACATATTTTTTTATGATTTATTTCCACCAATCAATTCGCCACATGGGATGAAATTGAGGACATGTCATCAATTGAAATTGCCAAATGTCAATCAATTAGCTATGGAATTCAACTTTTATATATTATATAGATTAGTATTAGAAGAAGTCTAGAAGTACAAATCTCAACACAATCGTAGTATGTAGTCAAAGTGCATCGTTATGTGGGACTATCATTTATCACTATTAAATTTATATTATTAAATAGTTAAACATTTACAAATAGTGGCTCACTTGGATTTAATTAATTAAATCAAATTTAATTAGCCCAAGTCCATATTAATTTGATGAATAATATAACTACTTCTGAGCCTTGATATATTCCTTATTATTTTTCTTTAATCACATTCTTGAAGTTCTTTCGGAATATTTCACTCAAATCGAGTTGACTTGAATCTTCGGAGAGTTTTCATCGGGACTGAGTATTACAATCATGTTTAAAGACTATTGTGAATGTTAAATTAAGGGACACAACATAAATAACATTTAGTATTAGATTTTAATAATTGTAATTTCCAATACCAAATCCAATCGACTCGTTCAATAATTATATAATGAAACACCAAACACTATCTTAGTCGAGTGAATTACCGAAATTACCCTCAAAACCCCTTCAAATGAAGACATTATTTCATAATCATATCCTTTAAATTAAAAGGAAAATGATCAAATTAGAGTGACATGAGTGGGGCTCCAAAAGTATGTTATTTTATGAATTTGATGTGATGGTGAATTTGCATTGTGACAAAAATAGGAGAAATAAATAGGGGGAAAAAAAAAGAAAAAATAGATGAATAATTGATTTATGTCTATTCAAAACAATAGTAATTTGGGACGCAATTAACAAAAAAAAGAATGGTGGAGGATTAAAGTCCAGAAAGTTCCAATTATTCTTTTTGTGAAAAAACGTAGCCGTGTGTGTGTGTCATAACTAGTGGGAATCATTTACTCTATTTTTCCATGTCAATAATTTTTTTTATTTTTTTCCACTTCCGAAAAAAAAAAAAAAAAAACCATTTTTTTCGAAAGTATGCTAATTTTCGATGGCAGAAAAAACGAAGTGTATAATACGGATTGAAGAAGCTCTGCCACGCGATGTGTCGGTCGGATCGGAGATGTTGAGGAGGAAGTTGCCGATTTATAAGACAAGGGCTAATATTGTAATTAAATAAAAATGACAAAATTGGAGTTGGTTATAAGCTATGGGCACTGACTTTGTGAGGGATGGAACATTGTTGAATATTGACAATGAAAAACAAATTGAATTATTACAAGTTACAAAGAGTATCTTAATTTAGAATAAAACATAAATAAAATTATTAAAAGGAAGCTTCAACTACTTATAGTTATGGCAATATATAATGCGTGCACTTCTAATATTGTATACTTGACGATTTTGCTTCTAAATTCTTCTTTCCAACTTTTTTTTATTTTATTTTGAATAATAATAATCTTAATATTTGCCGGATTATATTTGCGGTTAAAACGGTCCGATCCGGATCTCAAAACATCGAGAAAAACTATTGTGGCGCTACTTTAATTATTATAAATCATTTATTAATTCTTTAGCAACTTGTTTTTTGATTCTTTTTTTTTAAATTACCAAACATTTTAAGAGCTTATAAGCTCTTTTCACAGCTTATAAGTTTAACCAAACACCCTGTTAAGTTGTTTAGTTTGTCATCTACCGATAGATTAATTAATTAGACCATTATAATTACTGTATTTGAAGTTTGATAGACTCCATATATGAAGATGGTACTCAATTTACCCTTTACTCAAAGTTGACTCCATACATATAATTAATATATATAGAATACATTGCGTAAAGGATAATGTATTGATAAAATTGATTTGAAAAAATTGGTTAAATCTTATGACACATAAAAATTAATTCCTTTTATTTTTATTTTTTAATGATTATATATTGGACTATTTTCTTGGAACTTTTGCTTATCTTTTCACTCTTTTAGTACATGAATTTTATCGTCTATTTTCCACTAAAAGAAAACACTTTTTCTTGACCAATTACATCAGAATTCACATACTTTGTACATGCAGATTTGAATCTATGCCTAGTTCTAGTCCAGATGCATTCTTGCTCCCAAATAAAATAAAATAAAATTAATTAGCATAATTTCATCCTATTATTAATTGGGGATTATATTCCGACAAGTCTTGATAATATGGGATTAGTTTACAATTATTGGTCAGGGGAATATGACAATGATTCCTGGATTTTGTCTGCATATTATTAACTTTGAATTTGTGGAGACAATAAACCGAAACAGGGACGCAAAAAAAAATTTTTTAAAAATTAAAAAAATTAAAAGATAATTTATTATAATCTTTGAACCTCTTTTATAATTACCCATTTGGATTGTTTCCAAATTCCAACTGACCCACGTCATCTACTTTCCCCCTATTCTCTAGTGAATCTGACGAAGTGGTTCGCTGTAGAATAAGAAAACGTATCGAATATAATCACTCATTTAATAGCTCTCGATAACCAAGTGATTATTTGCAACACGCCTCCATCATTTCGACATCCTTCTCGAATGTCGTGCCACGATGTTCCATAGATCTTCTCCCAATGCTTTTAAAATCGTCGCCTTAGATTTGAGCCACTTTTTCGGACCCACATGAAGTGTGAGCGTTCCACGTGTCATCATCGTATTCGTGCTCTTCTTCTCGCACGGGCTCGGTATAATAAAAATGTGTTCCTCATTGTGCCATTACATTCGTTTATTGAGAGGATTTTTATATGTGGACCTTGATTGCATGATCCCCGATCATGATTTGTCACTCGTCTTCGTCTATTTTTGGAGACTATCCTCAAATCTGACTTCTCAACAGCTCTAAATCAGTCGTTCACCTATACCACACATTTTTATTCTTCTGGTCAGGGGCGGACCTAGGGGCATTTTGGTGGAGGGCCAAAATATGGGTGTGAATTAAGAGAAGAAAAAAATATTTTTTTCTGGGCTAAAATGTACAAAAATTTAAATCTTGAGGGCCAAAGTCTATTAATTAATAGATAAATACCAAAAAAAAAAAAAAAAAAAACTTAAAAAAAAAAAAAAAAAAAAAAAGAGAGAAAAAATTGCAGGGGCGGAAGCCCCCCAAGCCTACACATGGGTCCGGCCCTGCTTCTGGTACTCTTCCCCAACTTGCGGGGTTCGAGTGCGGGCCGGGCCCTTTTCTTCGAACAACCTCTGGGCCCCTATTTAATACTACTTGGGCCTCCGAGCCTAGTGCTTCTGCCCAGTGAACTTGCTTCCGTCAATCTGAAGCCCAAATCTAAGAGTTCGGCCCAAGATCCACCGATTCGGTCCAAACTTAGTCCGATTTTTTACTCAAATAACCTCGTTTACATTCTCAATCAATGTTAGGATCAAACAACAAAAAAAAAATCTAATAACAATTGTACAACCCGTTTTATTTCGATACACTCATCTCCATTTGTACAGTTCAACACAGTTGATCCATTCACAACGTAACATACAGAAAGAAAGCTTCCGACAAAGCTGTCAACAACGTAAAAATCTCCGGAAAAAAAAAAACATAACAACAACTACGTAGGACGAATGTTTTTAATTCATTTAAATTAAAACGTTTTTCGCATGCATGCACAAACCTCGTTCAAGTGAGAAACTTCTCCAACAAACCTCCGAAGAAGAAGCTATTTTTGCCCCATCCATTTGCGTCGAGTGCTTTGGCAGCATTAGTAGGGGCCTTTTTGACATTTAGCATCATCGTGTGCCCTATTTCTTTGCGTAATTCTTCGATAGTTTTTGCGTCCACTGATTTTCCCGAAGCGTCACTGACGTAGAATACGTTCATGGCTTGCTCCCCGACAGTTGTCACCCCGGCTCTTGTGACCGATAGCCCGTTTTCTCGAAGAACTCGTGTCACTTCTGAGAGAAGTCCTACTCGATCCTTTGCGCATAGTTCCAAGCTCAGACCCTGTCGATATTCAAACTCGGAACTTAGATCCTTAATTTTTTTTTTCTGCTCAAAATAAATATTACGTTTGTTACGCATTTCAAGAAAAATAAAATTCCAAATTAATTTCAGAAGTTTCTCTCTCACACATAATTTGACAAAAAAAAAATTAAATTAATTTCCTCCCAATGTATAATTAAACATTAATTTCAATCTCGAAATTTTTGAGTTTTTTTGCATTTAGAACCCTTGTGTTATTCCGAATTGCTAAAAAAACCCTCGTGTTATAAATATTAGCAAAAGACTCCTATGATGCAATTTTATTTACGCAACCACCTAAATGATGCATTTTTAGGGGTAGTTTGCTAATAAACTCGAATCATAGGGAGGATTTTGCTAATACGTACAACAAAGGGAGTTTTTTGACAATTAGAGTAAACACAGGGGTGCTAAGTGCAATAAACCCCCAATTTTTCCTCCACAACATCTTTTTCCCAAAATATAACGAAAACAAGCCTCGAAACACTACGAAAATCGAAACTAACATCATGAGAAACTAGGTGTGCCTATATCGAGATATTAATCGATTAACAAGAACGAGCAAAAAAAATAAAAAAATAATTTAGTGAAGTGGATTATTTCGATTTACCTCACTTATTCTTCGTCTAATCGCTGCTTCGAGGCACTTAACAACCTTCTCTTTCTCGGCTTCCGCGTCCAAAGTGAATCCATCGATGTGACGTACATAGTATTCCTACAAAATCGAAAGATCCACAAACCGCAATTACATCAGAAAATTAAATAAATTACGTATAACAAATAGTGCGTGCGTGCGTGCGTGTATATGTGTGTGAGAGAGAGAAAGAGAAGACACACACACACACACACCTGTGAGGCATACGGTCCTTCAGAAGAAACGCTCGCATGAAAAACAACGTACTGCATATCCGTAAGCGTGCACACGATATCGAACATGAGCTTCGGCCTATCCCTACACCTCACATTCACCACAAAGTAATCCTTCTCCTCGCACCGTTCGATCGTGACCTTCGGTTTGATCGGACAGTCCGCCTCATCGTCATTCCCCGCCACGTAAGCGCCCTCGTAGTCCCTGTCAGCAAACAAGAGCTGGTGGAGCCTCCTGTCCACATGCGTGGACCCCACGGAGAAACTCGTACGCCCCAGTACACTATCATCGTCATCGCTACCGCCGCCGATGCGGAGTATGTTCTTGAGCTGGTCCTGCATAGCGGACAATCGGGACTCATCCTCCACCGCACGATTGGTGATGTCATCGTTCACGTAGAGAACACACGCGATTCTTCGATTGTGCGTCCAGACCTCGGCTGCAACGACATTGATTTGGAGATTCGCCAGCACAGCAGAAATCTCGGATAATAGTCCAGGGCGGTCCCTACCGATTAGCTCTATAGCGGTGTAGTCTCCCATAGAGTTGACCCCGACTTTTTTCCCGGGCCACGTCTTTAATATTCCCGACGTGTTTCCCTTCGGTCCTAAAGCCTATACAATCGAGACTTCGATTTATCGAGGTTTCATACCAAAAAAAAAAAATCTTATTTAATTAGGGAAAAAAAAGGTACCCTTTCGATGTGTTCGATGGTTCTGGTGTCGGTAATCTTTTGCCCTTGTTGATCGGTGACATGGAATACTGTCGAGAAAGAATAAAGACAATAGTCAGTGCTTGCTTATCTTCTTGCATGAACATAACGAGAGTATAATAATATAGGGGTGTTTATTGCATTCAACAACCTTGTGTTTAGTCTAATTGCTAAAAAATCCCCATTTCATAAATATTAGCAACAAAAAACCCCGTGATGCAATTTTTTTTTAGCAAAACTACCCCTAAAAACTCACCATTTAGAGCTAAAAAAATGCATCATAGGGGGGTTTTCGCAAGTATTTATAATATGGGGAGTTCTTTTAGCAATTATGATATAACACATGGGTACTAAATGCAATAAGCTCCGATAATGTATGTTTATCAATACAGTGAACAGGGTTTATTATTTATAATTTCGAAGTCGTGATTGGACATTCAAATTATACAGTTCAATGAATGATTTTCAAGCATAGCGTCCGATCGAAATCGGAATATCCAGTATTCGAATAGCTTTAATTAGAAGAAAAAGAGTGCATATATATATACCATCCATAAACCATCCCCCGTCGGAAGAAATGTAGGCTTTGGTAATTATGAGATCTAAGTCGGTTAGTATTTGAACCACCTCGAGCAGTATACCTGGCTTGTTCATGCTGTCAACCTAATTATTACTCATACAAAAAACATTTTACCGACGATTAGGTAATATTTTTGAATAAATTTATCTAAAAATCCGAGTATTAAAGCAACCCGAATCAAGATGCAAAATAAGATTTGAGAACTTTCGAGTAATTTGGTCGAACATATATACCTTGACCAGAGTACACTCCTTGCAGCTAGAGTTGTCAACCGAAACCCTGAAACACGTGAAACGAGGCGAAATTAAGCAGCCAAAAAAACCCGAATCAAATTTAAATATTTCTACGAAAGACTAAACATTTTGCATTATGTATCGAATCGTAAAATAGGGAAGAGATTTGAAACTGAACTGTGGAGGGTTCATTCTTATGCTCAACGTTTCATACTCGGGATCAAAGTACGCCCACGAACCCATTTTTTTTTTTTTTTTTCCCTGCATCACAAAGCGAGACGAGCATTAATTACCGAAAAGCACGTCACGTCACATTCAAGAAACAATTTTTTCGAGTTTCAATGAATTGCTACAATCGAAGAATAACGAGATCTCGAGTACTACCTTGGATGAGGAAGATGTACAGACCTTCGGAGCGATAAAATTAATTTATTTCCCACCAAGTGCAGCACATTTTATTCGAGATCACCTTTACATTGTGACAAGTACATCTAACTGCAGATAAGATGATTAATCATAAATAGTTAATACAACCCCAAAAATCTACCGAAATTAGGTATTAAACTTCTCGAAAAATATCTAACAGAGCATAATTGAGACATATTAATTTATCATTTTTTGCAAAATGGGCTCAATCTATTCAAAGGGTGCAACAATTAAATGTTGGACTAATTTAATTTTAAAGACAAGAGAGATTTGAAGATGCTGGCATGTTCTAGGTTTTGTGAATTGAAACAAAATCAAGAAAATTAAAGACAGCTAATTAATTACTAGTGCAGCTTTTATCCCAACAGAGCAGTTTTTTTTTTTGTTACAAGAATATAGTTTGTGAATTTTTGTAAGGATGGTTTATAACCCTATCAACCCCACCCCACCCCACCCCAACCCCACCACCGCCACCGCCACCGCATAAAAATCCAGTCTTTAAGCTTATCTCTAAAAAATTTACCTCAATTAAATTCGCAAAGTAAGTGAAATCGACAGAGAAGAAACAGGGAATTTGCTACCAAAATCAATTAATTGATGGCTTGAGAAATTACCTTGACTCTCTCTCTCTCTCTCTCTCTCACACACACACACACACACACACACACAGAAAAAGGAGAGAGAGGATAATTCGCTTACCTTATTTCAGAATCGGAAGAGCTCACATTATTTTGCAGTTGACACTTGACAGTTGGCTTCACATATATAAATATGACGTATTAACTGAACTTGTCTCAAATTAAAAATTAAATAAAAATAAGAACTTTCGACGTTGGAAGAGCACTACCCCCCACTACTACTCACTCTCTCGCTGTTTGATTCTCTCTCTCTCTCTCTCTCTACAACACTGGGTTAGAGAGAGAGAATCTGTATTCTTGGGTTTTTTAATTTATTTAAAAGAAAAAGGGTGGAGAAGAAGAGAAGGGGCAGTGGGTGCATGGATGAGTGATGGGAGGCGAGTGTGGACAACGCGCGTGAGATATTAGGGAAGCGTGCCATTTAAATAAGACGAGATTAGCAGTAATTAATTACTGTGTCGGGACAAAGTACAGCTAATACTAATTCAATACTGTATTAAGATAATGACGCGGCGACCTAACAGTGGATTCCTACGTAGCAACTTCCCTGCCTCTCTCTCACGCTCCATGTAGCGCGTGTCTGACACGTTCGGCTCTTCGCTTTGACTCCACTTTGAGAGGTAATTGGCAGTTCGGACCATGAAATTACATGACTTTGACACTTTGCACCCATAAATTAAAAAAATATAGAATGCACCCTTCAATTATAACCGAAATGGGATTTTCAAATTGTATTTAGCTCGAGCTTCGACAAGTTTCTGTTGTCTACATAAAACGCACCGTAACCGAGAAAACCAACAACGGGCTTATCATCGTGTAACCGAAGATAGTATAGTACAAAGAAGACCAATTTCCTAGGGTGTGGTAGACTGAGGCGTCGTTGGCACAAGGCTCAGGGAGTTTTTTTTTTTTTGCGGGACGATGAAATCACGGAAATTAGCACCATTTGTGAATAAGGTTTTGCCATTGCTGGAAGCTTCATTTCGGCGAGATTTGGCGGGAAACTGGTGGTGTGGAGTTTGCTGGTGTGGGGTCGTCGGTTACACTTTTAGCCGAAAGTTGAACTAGGATCCACTTTGCCAAGTAAATTATAATTGGAGGGTGTGTTATCCTATTTTTTTTTTTTATTTAAGGATGCAAAATGCCAATAACATGTAATTTGAATGTGAAAAGTGCCAATTACACCTACTTTGAGAGAAATACATTATGACCCACAAAATTTCCAGATATATTGATTTTGGTCCAATCTATTTGAGGTCTTAATATTATTGTTTCGTATAAATATTTCAACTATCATCTAAATAATTACGTGTAAAATTCCATTATTTGATAGCAAATAATTATTTAGGTACACCAAAATTGGAACCTATAGACCAATGATTGATTATATTGTTTATTTTTATTATTATTTTCTATCACATTAATTAATTAATCAAACCTCTAACCATGATTGGAATCAAAATTAAACTTAATCATGGTACGTAGATAAGTATCCACCATGCATCATATTTATTTAACACATATATATATACAAATATTAATATAAATTGAATAAATTAAGTAAGTGGTATCATCTCAAACTTTGCACAATTTTTGTGCACCATAAGTAACAGAATCACATTCCAGCTTAAGTTTCACATACTCCATTACATATAACCAAACAAATCTAATTATTAAATAAAATTTAAAAAAAAAAATTGAATATTAATTTATGATTTTAGCTAATTAAGATCTTCTTTATCTATTCGGGGAGAACGTGGTGTGCAAACCTGTGCAAACCTATTTTTTTACATTTTTTACATAATTCCATCCAAAAAATAGAGCTCCAATAACAAAATGGGTAAATGCAAAACTTGCTTAATTGTAATTTTGGTTTCTCAAATTTGAAAAACCAAACTTACCATTTAACAAATTATGTAAAGATAAAATATAATAAATTTACAAAAACCCGCCCCTTTCAACACACACACACACACACACACACATATATATATATATATATATATATATATATATATATATATATATATATATATATATATATATATATATATATATAGTTATAGTTATTCAAAGTTGTTTAGGAATTTAATTTTTCGAATTTAGTCTTTTTATTAAGAAATATTATTTTTTATTAATAATATAATTATTTCAAATAATTTTTTAAATGGTCGTTACAGTACGGTCGTTCGAACTTGCTCGTTGAAATATAGTTGTTTAATTTAAT